>NC_056737.1:1880015178-1880072678 GCF_019279795.1 Protopterus annectens | reverse complement strand
CACTGGGCCATAAGCAGTATAACCGTGCAAAGTCTATTTCACATCTAGCATGATACTGTGAAGGCACCTCAGTGCAGCTATATAGTACTACATTGTTAAGGTGATATGCTTGTTTTGCTGGTTTCCACTGCAGGGAAAAAAAAAAACATCACAGCAACATTTCAAGAACATGTCAGTTAAATTGCTTTGTACTGATAAATAGTCAAGCTATTCAAATGTCTTGGTGAAGCTTCTGTTCCTACTGACTAGATACATGTTGACTGAAAGTAAAACTAAGAAAACTGCAAGATTAAATGACAGCAAACCCGAACCCAAAATACAAAGTACTGCTTATCCAAAAGGAAACATACATTAAGTAAGACAAGATGTCGACTATTTTGGAGACAGCACTGTATTTTGTTACGAAGCTACTAATGTTCTGTAGAGAAATTACAGCTTATCACTCATTGTATTGATGCATGGTAAGAATTTAACAAAACTGAAAGTAAGAACTGGAATTAAAATAGCATGAACAGGAAAAAAAGACTAAGTGGTACACCCTGAATCACATCTAAGCAACATAATTTCTAAATGTTGAAAAGATAATAGCTTCTATAGTAATGTGAGATACGATTGGACTTTTAGGAATAATTAACTTCCACAAAAACTAGCTACAGTAAATAATACGGATAAATTAGCATATGAATACACACTGATAATAGCTCTGATAAGTATTTCATAGCTATGTTTGATAGGAGGCCAAAGCCCCATGCATCAGTCATGTGGAGACAGTGACTCACCCACTCATTTATTTAATTAGTCTCATTCCAGGGTTGCATATCCTCATAAAAAAGTGCAATATTTGTTTTCTGCACATAGAAATCTTCACACCTTCACCAATGCCTTGCAGCTTAAGCTTTGGAATAGATAAGTCGAGAGAGTGTGTGTGGCAACTCCCCATATGAGAATGCCGTAGGAATTTTTCCACTGCATAGACATGTACTATAACATTTTCCTAGGTGCATTTAGTGATTTTATAAAATATTCAGATGAGGTCTGCCTCCATCATAAAAACTATTCGGGTAACCTGCTGTGTGTCTGTGTGTATGAGTGTGTGTGTGTGTGTGTGTGTGTGTGTGTGTGTGTGTGTGTGTGTGTGTGTGTGCGCGTGTGTGTGTTTGTGTGTCTTGGTATCTATCTTTAATAAAATTCTCTGAGATCATTACATGCAAATGCTTTGGTAAATGACAGAGACATCTGTCAGCATTATAAACTGTCCATGATGGTCTCTACATCTCTTTTTTTTCTTTCTTTCTTTCTGCTTCTCTTTTTCTCTGTTTCAGTTTCACTCATGGGATACATGCATATGAAGCTGCCAGATGGGGAAATGACTGCTGTACAAATGCAAATTGCTGTATTTCAAGGACATATAATTTTACCTTTTAAGTTAGGAGAAAAGGTTGTCACCTTGTAATCTTGCTCTGAATGATCTTTTGCTAACATGCTTTAGTGAATAAAGGCCTGAACTGCAAAGGCAAAGCTCTGGATTCGAAACCCATCATCAATTTGGCATTTTTACAAATATACCATAAATGTTTGTGCACATGATTTGCCAAAGATCTTCCCTGGGATTCAGAAAGAATCCCTACTTCTCACGTAAAGTACATATTGCAGGTTGCTCATTTTATCTGACAGTGTAAAATGTAATTTAAAGACATGTTTACTTGCAATGAGGTAGATCTTATTGTCAGCTAAATCACATACCTCTGAATCACTCATACTTACCATCAGTGCTACGCAGCACTTTTAGCTGTAATTACAGCTGGCACTCCATGCAAAGTTTTAGTGCAGGAATCCCCTCACTCACTCTCCTCTGTCACACTCACTCTTTTATGCATATGTAGACTCTCACACACACACACACACACACACACACACACACACACACACACACACACACACACGTACATGCACTGACAGATATCCCCACCCACAAAGATGTTCAATCAACATGACACCCAATCTCTCAAACACTCACCGACTCACCTATCCATTCATGCACATACATGCGCACATGCTGCACAGGCACACAGACACACACACACACACACACACACACACACACACACACACACACACACACACACACACACACACACACAGACATCCCTATACACAGACATGTTCAATAAACATGACACCTGTAGATCGATGTGGGTGCATGTACCTTTAAGAAGCTATCCAAGGGCTTGCACAAGTGTATAAATATTGAGCACGTGCAAGTCTGACTGCCATTGTGTAGTAAGCTGTTGAGTTGTAAGCATGTATGTATGTAATGGATGTCTGTTAACCAGTTTGTTGGTGTTTTATGATGCAGCTATCCATCCTGATGTGTTTCTGTGTATTAAAACATCTAAATGAAATTGAAATACCCTGCCTGCTTATCATCTATGTTAGAGAGGGAGGATTGACAACAGCCATTACTCAAACACTCACAGACACATCTACCCATTCACACAATTACACACACACTCACACACACACACACACACACACACACACACACACACACACACACACACACACACACACACACACACACACAAACACACATACATACGTTTATAGTGTGGACATTTTCAGACAGCATCACTCTATATACAATCCATGTACAAATACATTACAAGCATATTTAATTTTTGTATCATTTCTACTTTATTTTGACATGATTTTGTTTTATGACAAACGTACACTTCAGAATATGATGGATCATGTTATATCCCCATTTGTGAGTATATGAAATAGCTAGCCTATAACACTATACAAACTGCACCTTGAGTATGGCAGTAGATCATTATGCACTAATGTCTTCTGTTATTGTTTAGCCATTCAATAATACAGTACAGAGTGTGATATCTGGCTTATGATTAATGACACAAAAGCACAAGATTGGCTCATATTCAAACTATTGGTGTTGAAATCAATATATCGATCCATCCTAGTGACACTTTTTAAATTAGAAAGTGGATATTTTTCATATTCTTTGCAGATGTTTCATTGCCATTACCCTGATGAATACTTCCATTTGAAAATAAAATCATAACACTGTACTGCTCAGATTGCCTAGGGTTATGAATTCTGCTATTAATACTGACCTGTCATTTAATCAAATAGGAATAATCTTAGCATTAATTTGACCAGTGGAGTAACTCAGTAATTAAACATAATAAAATAAAATAACCACAATACACTTTTTATTCATATACCTTCCAAAACAATGTCATTAAGAAGTGGAGCCTGTAAAATGCTATTACATTTTACTAAAATAGTAGGCTTTCCTTGTGCATTATATAATATCAGTTGCTTTCATGTCAATAAGCAGTTTTCTGTATATGTACACCAGATGGAAAGGCATGTGGTGTGTTATTTTATATCCACTATTTAAATTAATCCATGCAACTGCTCAGTTTGTCCACAGCTGTTCAAACTTCAGTAAATCTGCAAGGTTAACTAACACACTAGACAGGATATTGTCATCATTATGTATACCAAGCTTTTTTAAAGCTTAGAGAAATAATAACATCCTCTGAAAATAAAATAAAAAAAATCAGTAACTCTGGTGTGTAGGTTAATTTAGAATTGATGTTGTCTAAATAGTCAGTTAGATTATGTCAGTATGACTGAGTAGCAGACTTAAACTACATAGGCAGCACTTTCAATGCATAAGTATCAGATGGCATATAGGAAAAAAATAGCATAATGCTACTCCAGCTCTAATCAGCAATTTGTAGACAGAGTACTAATGCTACAAGATATGATAATGTTTCTTAATATATTCATAATAATCATTAATTAGAAATAAAAGTAGTAATGACCTAACAGCAAAAGTGTAACTATCTTCAAGGATAAAAGATGCAATATTCTTAGCGGTACTGAATTAAAGCATTTTTCATTCAGACAGTTACTGCAGATTTCAGGATGGTGAGGCATGCTGTTTAGCCTAATTAATTATTTGAGCTGTACTTTAAAGTCTTTCCTTTAAAAGATGCCTTTCATAAATTTCTACAGATGTTTTGAAGTCCACGTACACTTGTAACTCAGTGACACATTGTGCAAATGAACATGACTGTGAACCAAGAAAGTCATCCAGATTAAAAAAGGGGATATAAAACCTGATAAAAACAGTGTGAATGAGCTAATGGAAATCCAAGTATGACAGCAGCTCCCATGAAGGGGGTTATCAATTAATAAATGACAGCAAATGTATTTTGTAATACGAGGGTATGCTACATTGTAATACATTTCAGTTTTACAAAGTAAAGTAGTATAACATCATTAAGCTAGGGAACTGTCATCAGTAGTGCAAAAAAAATCAGGACAATAACAAATAGTGCAAAATTTATTAATGTTAACAATATAAGTAATAGTTTGCTAGCTAATCCAGAATGTCTTAAATAAAAATGATTACAGTATCTGAACAGATGATACACATCATGAAGCCTAATTAAGCAAAGAGGCAGTAGTCAGCTAGTATGCCATATACAGTGTCCGGTAATAATTGTGTTTTCATTTCTAAAGTAACACCTGGGTGAAAAACTAATGCAATTGTTTTTCTTCAGCATATGAGTAGGAGATGTTTGCATCCTCAAAGAGTGATGCAAACTGATACACTGCTTTTATAGTCTAATAACATGTAGTAGTTTTCTTGTAAAACACATTATTTTTGAAACATTATTATTTGCAGTTCCACACAGTCAGCTCTAGTAGTCTGTTAATAAACATTGCACCATTATGAGTTCTGAGAGGTACTTTAAGAAATACCATATATGTGTGATGCATTATTTTGTGGCAGCTGTATAACTGTGCTAAAATTTTACAGCTAGGTCCATTGCCCATGTAAAATCAAGTGCATGCAATATTCAGCTACAAAATTTAATCTACCGTTTAACGAATATTATAGGAGTTTTAACCTTTTAGTTTATGGATTACTCTAAAGCTGCTTGGAACAAAATAGAAATGGATCATTGTGACTTGGTATAGCTTAGGATCCCTTCTTAAACTTATTTAGCAACATTTTGAAAGAAAAAAAAAATAAATATAACCTTTGAATGTCTGTGTCTATGTATATACAAAAGAGGGCAAACTGTCTTGCACGAGTTTACTTGGATAGGAGGTGAGGTTGCATAAACTCCCTAAAATTTGAGATACAATATGTTTGGATAAGTTGTATTATAACAATAATAACAATAAGAATAATGAGAATAAGAATAATAGCAACAACAATGGCATGGGAGAATTATGATAGGACTGCTGATCATAGTCAACTCATTATGTGTTCAAAACATGGGTGCCAAGAAACTCACATTGGGGTGAAGCTGAAGTTTTCTTCCTTGTCATATTTATTTACTATTCAATTTGTGTACCTACATAATGCTATTGAAAATACTATAGCTTGGTAAGCTGCATCTTCACACACACACACACACACACCCACTATATATATATATATATATATATATGTATATATATATATATATATATATATATATATATAGATATATATATACATACATATGTGTGTGTGTGTGTTTGTGTTTATGTTTATTTATATATCTGTGTGTGTGTGTGTGTGTGTGTGTGTGTGTGTGTGTGTGTGTGTGTGTGTGTGTGTGTGTGTGTGTGTGTGTGTGTGTATATATGTGTATATATATATATATATATATATATATATATATATATATATATATATATATAGAGTTTCCCATCACATGGTCAACATTTCAAAATGTCGACATTCATATGGCTGGGATCATATAATCAACATTCAAAATGTCAACCATGCAGAACTGGCATCTCTGTACAGTGTGGAATGGAAAGATTTCCATCTTTGGCACTGTAGTGCGATCTCAGAGTTGGTATATTTCAGTTCCGGGATGTGTTGGGGGCAGTGTGAAGGTACATTTTTTTGTGTTTTTTATTTTTTATTCAATGGTCGACATTTCAAATGTCAATCATATGGTCTTGGCCATATGAATGTCAACATTCCGAAATGTCAACCATATAAAGTAGACCCATATATATATATATATATATATATATATATATATATATATATATATATATATATATATATGAAATGGCAGCTCCACTGCAAGCTTGACCAGTGTTATCAGTACATCATCTGCAAAAAAGCTAACTTTTCTTTGCACCCCTTCCAATTGTATGGTTTCAGGGCAGACATCCTCAGCCAAATAACTATGGGCTCCAAACATATTATAAATAATTAAGAAGGCAAGCGACACCTTGGTCTTATTCTTCTCCCAGAATAAGCTTATTAGCTGTTTTTCCACTTATTTTTACCCTAACACTTTTTCCCTCATACAATCTACTTTCAATATCTATTACCCTCTCTGTTAAACCCCACAATCTTATCAATTCAGCCTTGTATCCCTGCCTACCCCATCAAAGACATTCTGTGTATCCATTGACAATTAACCAGTTTGTTAAGACTTCTCTGTGTGATCTGCAGTATCATAAATGTCTTTATCACCTTATCTTTTGTCCTCCATTCTTCCAGAAACCCACACTGATCCTATGAATGATACTTGACAGCACCAGTGATAACCTAATAGCAGCTATAGTGATGAACACCTTGTACTTATGACTGAGAACTGATTTGTTTGTAGGAATAAAGAAGGGCAGAATGTTTCCACTTATTTTAAATCACCATTTTAACCAATTCTTATCATTTATCCAGAGGTGTAGCTTCTCTTATTGTTTTATTAAACAGCTCCCAACATATCCCTATCACCTGCTTCCTCACTACTGTCCACTCATCAGTTGGGTCCCATCTATTGTTCTACTTCATACCATACTCGTTTCTTTTTCTGTAATCTCTCCTTCCAGTATCTGCCTATCTTCTTCCCTTAGCTTAAGTAGCAGTACATCTTTCCACAATCACTCACCTTATCTTAACTTCACATCCTTCATTTTTATTAAAGTAGTTTCATCCAGAACAGCATGAATTTCCCAAATTCTCCCTGATGCCTTCACCTCCTCTCCCAGTTCACCTCTATTATCTTAGGCATCATCGCTCCATCTCCTTTTGCCCATTCTTCTTGCTAATGCACATATACCTTTGAATGTTCCCCAAATATGTCTTCTTCATACTAGTTATTTAATGCCAAATGTTATGCACATGGTTATATAATCTGTACTTCATTTCCCACTTCCCAACAATCTTTCCTCTTCCTTCGCTTTTCCCTTGCTAACTTTCTAATTCCCACTCAGGTTGGTTCCTTAACTTTCTATTTCCTCCAGCTTTTTACATAGTGTACTTGTCTGCTCATATTTTTATACCTGTTCCAAATAACTCTTTGTTCTACTCTCCAGCACTGCTTTGATCATTATCTCCAGCCACTTCCTTTCCTTCATGTTTTCTAACAATTTCTCTGGAACCATCACGTGGCATCTTTACTCTTCATGCTTTCTAATCTTAACCTCCATTGACAGCAGTGCATGATCCAATAGAATCCTCCCCAACAATCCTACCAAATGCCTTCACATTCTATATATTCATAAATTCCTTATCAGTTCTAGACTACTCTTCATGTCATTTAGAATAAGTAAATCCTTTTCTCATATTATGCCTATATTTCCAACTGCTATATAGATGTGGCATGCATACTAAACTGGACCGTCTACTCCTGAAACCCCTTTTTTCCTGTTTATTATAATTATTTTCCCCACTGGAATTGACTACACACAAAGAGCATTAACTTTATGATAAAATTACTTGTCTTAGCTCAGACATAACTGTAGACTTAACCGTACACTCTGGGACAGAAACTAAAGGGTTATGGCATTGAACTGGGCTAGCAGTAGCAATTGATTGTTTTTTTTCTCTTCATTGCTGCCATTTTCTTGTCTCTGCTCAACCCCCTCTATTCACCCTTGCTATACTTGGGCTCACTCCGCTCCCCTACACTACCTCCCTTCCCACCTAACCCTTCTAACTCTATATTTGTAAACTACCCCCACTGCAAGGCCTCTCCCCCCACTCCAATTATCCAATCAGTTCACCCCTGCTCTAATCGCTAAACCCTCCCCTACTTTGCTCTCCATCCCACTATCTCTTGCTTTTCCCACTACCTTTTAACTCTATAGCTCAGTTCAATTACCTTCTCTCCTCCTCTGCATTACCCTAAATCTTTCATTCACTTAGTCTTCCTTCTCACTCCTCTACTTACTGCTCCTCCTTACACCTTCTTAAACTTCTCAAAATACCTGCATACAATCAATAACCCCACTCTCCTATCAATACTCATACCCAAAGTATCAATACTCATACCCACATACTATAACAGCATGCTACAGCAGTTCCTCTTACCTCCAATTCTGTTTCTCCTCTCCAGGTTATCATCTTATCACTCTAGCCTACTATACCCTCCTCTGTCACCCACTCTTCCCCAAATAAAATCCACCTTCAGTAAAAAACTGAACTTCCCTATTTCACCCTCTCTCCATAGTAACTCCTATATTCATTACCATAAATTAAAATATTTCAACCTTTCTTTCACTTCCAATAAACAAATGTTCAACCCCACTGCCTACTATTTTTATTTCTCTAAACCTGATTTACTTCCTATTACTCTCCCACCACAAGGGGACATCCACCCCAATCCTCGTCCACCCTCTTCCTCCAACCCTACCACCTCCACCTCAGCTAACACACACCAACCCCTAAACCCCCCCAACTAAACATCTATCTATCTATTCCATAAATCTACAAAGTCTCACTAACAAAATCACAGACTTACATGCTTGGATAGCAAACCACTCTCCCCACATTTTAACTTTCTCAGAAACATGGCTCAGTCCTCATATCACAAACTCTGGAATTCTTCCCCCAGCTGTAACACATTCTACTTTTCAAAAAAGGGGAGGTGTTGCTATCATGTACTCAGAACAGAGTAACCTCTCCCCCCTCTCCCTACCCTTCCCAGATTTCTCACCTACTGAACTCATCTTCCTTAACTGTCCCCTCAACCCCCACAAAAACATTTGCAATAGCATTTATCTATATACCTCATGATAACAATATTCCAGTTTAAGAATCTATCATATACTAGATCCCATCTATCTTATGAGACAATCTTATTAGGTGATGTCAATATCGATTGAAATAAACTCTCCCCCCACTCCCGTAGCCTTAGTATAAACCTCTTTGGTTTCAGTCAACATATTTCTACTCCTACCCACATCAATAAAAAACTCCGGCTCCATTCTTGATTGAATCTTAACTTCCAACCCAGATCAGGACCATAATCCCAATACTTTGCCAGACAACTTAAGTGATCACCTCCTTATCTCAATACTAAGAGTACTTTCTCATACCTCTAAAACCCACCTTTATAGAGATTGCTGAAGTCTGTCCATTTTCAATATGGAAACTTTCAACTACCAACTTTCTCTTGTAAACTGATTTCACCTGTTCACCTTTCCTCTAAATGATGCTGTTCTCAAGTTTAACAATACTTTCCTCAACATACTAAACTCCCTAGCACCCATCAGGAAAATTAGGATCAAATCTAATCCTGTCTCCTTCACAGGCTTAAACCAACAACCCTGGCTGCTGATAATCTACCAGTAGAATTCATGCAGCACACTGCAGAGGCCATAGCCTATACTGTTACTATTCTAATTAATAGAGCAATAGCAGAGACCAAAGTAGCCACTATATGGAATATCTCCAACATAATACCAATGCACAAAGGTGGTAACTCCTTAGACCTAAATAATTACCGACCAATTGCTATCTTTTTACCTTTGTCAAAAATAATAGAAAGAGTGGTTCACACACAACTGATGGACCACCTATTAAAAAACGACCTGCTATCTAAAAATCAGCATGGCTTTAGACCCTTCCATAGCACCACAACTGCTCTATTGTCCTTTTCTAATACAGTTAACCTCCACAGAAACAAGGGACAGCTAGTTTCTGTCATTTTTTTAGACCTGTCTAAAGCTTTTGACATGGTCAACCATAATAGACTCCTTAATACACTATCCACCCTAAGTATCAGCACCCCCTCCATCTCAAGTTTTAAAAGCTACCTATCAGGTCAACAAGCAGTAAAATGGCAGAATGAACTTTCCTCTCTCTTGCCTGTATCCCTAGGAGCCCCTCAGGGCTCCATAATTGGCCCTCTACTCTTCTCACTGTTCACCAATCAGCTATAATCCTCCACACCCAATGCCTCAGTAGTACAATATGCTGATGATACCATTCTCATATGCATAGCCCACACACTTCATGATCATCAATCCATCACCCAAAAATCCTTCTCACTAGCGGAAACCTGGTTTATTAACTCCTAGCTTATCCTAAATCCTAATAAAACAAAATTTCTTCTTTTCAGTCCTTGTAGATCCCCTCCTTCATATGGCAGCTTCTCCATCATATCCAATAACAAAATCTTGATCACCCCTACCCCCCACACCAAACTATTTGGTGTGGAAATAGATAGCAACCTTAGATTCAACATTCACATAGCGCAAACCATAAAGAAGGTGCATAAAAAAACTCAGCCTCCTCTACCGCAACAAGCAAATTCTTACTAAACAAACCAAAGCCAATATAGCCAGGACACATCTGTTATCTACCCTCCTCTATGCACCAATAATACTAACCAACCTCCACAAAACTGACCTAAACAAACTTGAATTTTGTTACAAGTTTGCTAAATTTGCTACCGAGACCCCACATAGGACACATCACTGCATAGCTCTTAAACAACTTGACTGGCTTGAGCTACCACAGCAACTGAAACTCAATCAGCTGTCATTAGCACACAAGCTATATTACTACCCAACGTAAACCCCCAGCACTCCAGGATCTAATTACTCCTTATTCCACAAAAAGATTTTTAAGATCTAGTACCCAAAACCACATGGACATCACTACCCAACGTAAACCCCCAGCACTCCAGGATCTAATTACTCCTTATTCCACAAAAAGATTTTTAAGATCTAGTACCCAAAACCACATAGACATCATCAAACACAGCAATGAGGCAGGGGAAATCTCTCTTCAGCTATTCCATTTCCAAAGCTTGGAATGCTTTACCCTGGAACCTAACCTCCATTAGTTCTTCCATTCAATTCAGAAAGCTTCTCAGGTCACATTATATGAATACCTGGCTATGCTGCTGTGACCCTCCAGGATAAATGATTACTGAACAACCTAATACCCATCTAGTCTAAATAGCTATGCAATCCATCTAGTACACTGGGAAAGTATTCTCATCTGGGTGTGTTTGTTGTAAGGAATACACAATTTTTAGTAAGTAGGGAAACTCAGTAGAAATATATATTACTTTATATTTACTGGCTATGAGCAAAATCTCTTTCAGCTTTTTGTTATATGTTATCTTAGGCCATTGCTATGTATAAAGTGACACACAAAACAGTGTATTTAATACTACCTCATTTTGTTCTGTTATATGTTATATTACACCATTCACTATGTATTATTTGATATCCATTGTGTAAATGTTGTTTGATTCATCCTTTTTGATTTGTTTTATTTTTTCATGTATTTTTATGTATTTTATGTATTTTGATGTAATTTTTATCTGGAGTTTTTCTCCCAGGGCCTCCACTGAAAATGGACCTGTGTCAAGTCAGACTTTCCCGGTAAACAAATGTAAAATAAATAAATAAATAAATAAAATAAATAAATACATAAATAAAATAAATAAATAAATAAATAAATAAATAAATACAATCCTGTACACTGGCTCTCCAAAGATACCCTTTCCACCATGAAACTCAGAGACTCTACCTGGAAACAATGGACAAAGTCAAGATCTTCTTTCCTCCTTAAATTCAAAGAACTAAGAAACCTTACCAGAATTCTTATTGTCAGAGACCAGAAAAACTTCTGTCTAGAAGCTCAATCTACCCACATCTCAAACCCTCCCAAAATTTTGATGCCCAATGAACAATATTCTCCATCCAGAGAAACCTTCTACCCCCAACTCCTTCCCCTTGAAAGAGCCACCCTACTAAACAATTACTTTATAGACTCTATCTGGAAACTAACCTCTCCCAACATCAATTAATCACAACTCCCACCCCCTCCACCACCTGCCACCACACAGCCTTCTCCTTGAAATCTGTTTCTACTGCTTATATAAAATCTCTTCTGCAGAACCTTAAGTCTTGTTCTCTTTCCTTCTACAACCTACCCCCCAATTTCTCAAATTTGAAGCCAGTACTACAGCTTATCTCATTTCAATCCTTATCAACAACTCTATCAGAGAATCCTCAGTCCCAGAAATTTGGAAATCCATTTATACAATTCCACTTCACAAAGGAGGCAACTCGACTGACCCTTCAGGTTTATGACCCATATCCATCCTCTCACTTCTCTCAAAAATCCTAGAGAAATGCATTCACAAACAACTTCTTAAATATCTACTTCAGGAAAATCTCCTCACCCCCTCTCAACACAAATTTAGGCACCACCACAGCACTTCCACAGCCCTTATATGCTTCATGCAGACTATAGCAGAGGGAAGAGATAACAATAAATTTGTGTCATGCCTATTTCTTGACCTCTCAAAGGCATTTGACACTGTATCCCACCCTAAGCTTCTTACTTAACTAACTGACTACAACCTCTTTGCATCCACTACTCTCTGCTTCTCTAGTTATCGTAATCATATACAGCAATCTGTTAGATTGCAGACCTCCTGCTCTCTCTCTTTTTACCTACCCAAAGAGGTGCATCCCAAGGATCCATTCTAGGCCCCCTTCTCTTTAATATTTTTGCTAACAATCTATATTCCACCTGATGCATGGCTTCTCTGATCCAGTACACCAATGATTCTACTCTTATTACCCTCACAAACAACCCCACCAACCTTCTCTCCCTTACACAGACTTCTTTTAACACAACTGAACACTGGTTAGTGAATAACCAACTCATCCTTAACCCAAAGAAAACTAAGTTTCTTCTTGTTCTTGCAAAATCTATGTCCAGCCTTAAAACTTCCTTCACTCTCTCTTCCCTTGACAATACTATTATTCATGCTGATTCCCATACCAAACTTCTAGGAATCACAATTCATGATCAACTGAAATATGACCTTCATATCCAACAAACCATGTATAAAAACCAAAAAATTCTTATCCAGCACCTCAAAGACTTCATTAGCTCAAGCCTACCTCCTCCCTTGCCTACTCTATGCTTCCCTATGCCAATTCACCTCCAAGCATATCTTTTAACCAAACTTGAATAGACATACAACCAGATAGATAGCCTTGCCTGTAACTTCCCTTACAATTCCCATAACTGCCTTGTCCTAAACAACTACAGTGGCTTGAATTCCCTCAACTACTACAACTTTCCCAGCTCCAGATGACACACTCCCTATTCTATAAACCTGCACACTCTCCCTCTCTGTCCACTAGCCTATCCTTATTCAGACCTTCCTGATCTCTCCATAGCACTGACTAACAGCTACTTGATACCTACATGCCTAAGAAAACAATAGGCATATCACTATATACATGCTCTATATCTCAAACTTGGAATAAACTCTCTGCCAATATATGGTCTATCTAATCTTCCTTTCTTTTCAAAAGAGAATTGAAGACCTACATTGCTAACTCTCTCTCCTGCACCTTTCACTACCCTACCTAACTTTTACTTACCCAATTGTTAGAGTATAACAATTGTCCTTTCCTGACTACAATATACCTCTTAAATATCAGCACTGTGATACCTCAGCTGTGCCACTGAGCAATGCTCTACCTAAATCTTTTATCTTCCTCTGATACTATACTTCCCAACCCCCCTTCTCACAACTGCATCATTTTACTGTCATTACTCTTTAGACTCTCATAAACTTTATTTCCCACCCCTCTACTTCTACCCCTCTATTTAATACTTTTATTTCCTCTCTACCAACTTGGCTTAATCATTAATAACATTTTAAGGGCTTCTCTCTGATGATCTATTGTAAATCTACCTTTTTAGCAATTTTTAGCTATTCTCCTTGCTGAATTTATATGAATTGTTAATCTTCATTATTATACGAAGGTTTGTTGCTTTGTACTCATAATTTCATATATGGCATGAACGTATGTAGTTATGTATCCAAATTATCATTGCTGCTATGTAAACTCTATAATTTGTTGTTTGTCTGGAGCTTTTCTCCTGGGGTCTCCACTTAAAATGGGCCATCAGCCCAGTGGACTAACCCGGTTAACAAAAGATAAATAAATAATAAATACAAATAAAATTATCTACCCATCCTATAGCTCACATATACCCATATAAAATGCCCCTCCTCTGTTTATCCACAGTGACACAGGTTCCACACTCCTCTCATCTTTCCCCATCACACAATTTCTATTCCCTATTACTGCAGAATACCTTTCCTGCTTCACTACTATCTTTTTCAGTGCTGTTCATGTGAAAATAGTTTGTAATATTAGGTGGTAGACATATACCAGCTCTAGTCATGTTTTCCCTGTGAACCCAGTCTTTAACTCTTGCCATACATCCTTTCTCATCCACAGTATTTTCTTCAACTTCTAACATCAATGCCTTCTTGATCACTGATGCTACACCCTTCCTTGCCAATTCTGCTAGTGCTTCAGTCTCTACTTTATTCAACTTTAGATGATCTTCTCTCACTAAATGCATCTTCGCCAGTGCTACTATATCAAACCTTAACTTCTTAATATACTGAAAGACCTGTTCATTGGATTTGATATTTCATTAACATTCCAATAAGCTATCCAGATTTCCTCACCCCTTTCCCGAACTTCGTTCCATGTATTATCTCATCTCCTCTACTCTCCATTCTCTCACTTATTCCTCCCCATAATGGTAACTGTCTTCTTCATACTTTCTTTACTTCCCACTGATCAGCCCCCCATTTTCTTTTCGTATTCAAGCAGACCAACATTACCATATTTTTATACCATTCAACTCCCTTACACTATTTCCCTTCCCTCTCGCCCCCTGTCAAAAATGTCACAACTATATACATGTCTCCTACTCCCCTTCATAAGGTTGGAGATCAAATATTTCCCCTTAATCAATACTATGGTTGCTGCTTCTACATGGATGATTGGTCCTTTACAGGTCCATCCGTTTAGCTGCTTCCTGTCAATTCCCCACTCTATCATACATTTTGTTACATGGAGAGCTAAGACACAGCATACACTAATGCTCAGTATTAGTTTTCCATATCCCCTAACTCCCCTGAGCACCATTTGGATTCCATGTCATCCAACACCCCAGTTGCTCCAGAATCCAACCCCAACTAACATTCTACTTTTTCATCCTAATGTTCCTCTCAATTATCATCTTTATTATAAGTATGAGCAGCATAGCTGTGTTTGACTTTCCTCAGTCAGTTGGATCACCTTTCTTCAAGAGTGGTATAAAAACAGGCATTTTCATTCACTTGGTTGTGATAAAGACTTCCACATTTACTGGCGGGTCTATATTATGTTGATGAAAGACGAATTCATCGAATATGTCTTTATCGACACATAAACATCGAACACTGAAACTGCTGAACGGCCACTTCAGTGAATTTTTTCCAAGGGGAAAATTGCTTGGCTGAAGAAACACAAAGCAAATGTTTAAACCCTACATAGTGGGGGGCTGTGCCCCCCACACCACCCTTAAGTAAATATAAAAGTCAGAGATCGCACTGCAGTAGGGAAAAGGGCAAATTCCCAATGATGGCCAAGTGATTTTTTTTCCCCTGGGAAAAAAATTTGCTGAAGTGGCCGTTCAGCAATTTCAGTGTTCGATGTTTATCTGTCAATAAAGATGTATTTAATGAATTCGTCTTTCGACAATATAATATAGACCCTTCCTGTCAGAGCCTTGGAAGTCCTGTAACAGCTGCATCTAAGTGCTGTATTACTTCAGCGGCATTGACATTAATGCCTTATGCTTTGTTCTTTGGTACAGTTTCCAGTGCAACTTCTATTTCTTTCAGCTTCAGTGGTTCTTGATCATAAAGTGCATGTTGAAATGAATGACACTCATTTTGGCCTTTACAGAATTGTGTCTTAATCTTCTCAGCATCATTTCACGTAAATGCTTGAGTGTCTTTTAATTTTCTAACTTAAGGCAAGTATTTCTCTTTAGTTCTTATAGTTTTAGAAAACTCACTCCTGGTTTTCCTCTACAACAGTCAGATTCTACTGAGTTGCATATGTCATGACAGTACACTCTTTGAGCCATTTGACAGCACTTTAGAAATGCTAAGCAAGAAAACTGCCTCTCTTTCTCCTCCAGCTTTAGCTTTTCTCGGTTTTTGGCAATATTCAAGGTCTCATCATTCAACCATTTTGACGGTTTGCGTTTTCACTTTTTGCAGGACTTTTCATTTTCTTGAACTCCAACTTTCTTAATGTCCTCCCATAATTCTTCTGGTATTCTGACACTTGTGTATAATGCAATAAACTGTTCTTGCAGAGAGTCTTTGAACTGTAGTGGTACACTTTTAAGATCAAACATGTCTATGTACCAGGCTGACTCATTCTTCGCCAAATTTAGCTTGAGTTTGCATACTTGTAGCTGGTGATCTGTACTGCTGGCTCCAAATCTTATTTTATTATTGATGCTGGTGAATGTTTTCATTGTTTGCTTCCAAAAATACTTCTGATTTCTGTATAACTTAACAGGCCCAAGCCCATATGTACAGTCACAGCTGATATTACTGAAACTGGTATTTAAAATAAACAGGTTGTCTGCCATTGTTTTATAGAATTGTACTAGCTGTTCTGTTTTTTTTGTTTGTTTGTTTTTTTTATAGCTGTATAGTTAAGTCTAACTCTTAGTGACCATGAAGTCTTTATCACACCATGACTGTATGTCAACACAAGCTTTTATGTTGTGTCTTTTGGCTTTTACCGGTTAGGGGTCACCACAGCGGAACTCTGGTCCGCTAATGATTGGCAGTAGATTTTCATGAACGCCGAGGTGCCAGCTCGACATCCAACCTTCAACGAAGGCATGCCTATTTACGCATGTCTTTCGAATGCTCACCGAATCGTGGGGAGGACATGCAGACTCCACACAGAAGGCACTCCTCGCACTCCAGCCGAGAATCGAACAGGTTATAAGCTCACTGAAATTCATATGCATTATTTCAGTTATATTGTCTATCAATTTTAGCCCCTACTGCCCACTTTTTCTTTTGTCTCTGATCTCTCAGAACATCATCTTCTCCAGAGGACACCGTTTTCACATTAGAAGCCCAACATGTCTGAGGTTCAGTTTCACTACCAAACCTTACATCGAACAATCTGGGTTTACTTTCTTAAGGATTCACTTATTTGATCATCTTGTGGTCCATGGAATCTCAAAAGTTTTCTCCAACAACATAGTTTTAACTATTTGTTTTCCAGTGGCCTGCCTTATTTATGGTCCATCTTCTACAGACATTATGTTTTTACTGGGAAAACAATAACTTTGTTTAGGTGAACCTTTGTTGACAGAATGATGTCTTTTCACTTTAAACTCTTATCCAGAATTTCTACTGTGTTCCTTCCAAGGGCTCCTTTGAGAGAAACTTAGCAAGTACAGCCAAGGATAACCATAAAGCATTTTACAGCTATGTACATAACCTAAAGGTAGGACCCAAGCATGTACAGAACTAGTGGCCAATGGTATCACACACACTGACCCCACAGAGATAGCAAACCTGCTAGTGGATAGGTTTGGCAAAAAATTTCACTCCCTTGTCCCCTCCTAACTTACAAAGACCTTCCCCCAACCCCAGCATCCTTCATGTCTAAAGAGCAGGTCCTCAAAGCCTTGTCCAAGGCAAAAAACACAGCCTCTATAGGACCAGACAACATCCCAGGCTTTCTTCTAAACAGGCTAAAACATGAAGTAGCATCATCACTAAGTACCCTTTTCAATCATAGCCTAACCACAGGCTTTGGTCCTATGGAATGGAGAACAGCTACAGTTATTCCTCTCCACAAAAGTGGCCTAGCAACAGACCTAGGGAATTACAGACCCATAAGCCAGACCAGTTTCATCTGTAAGGCCATGAACATATCATTATGGACCTCATAAATAAAGACATAGGTGACTTCCAAACACAGGGTCCTACCCAATTCAGCTTTGTGAAGGGCAGATCCTGCCTGGAAAATCTGGTAGATTTCTTTAAAAATGTGACCATGGCCATTGACAATGTCACATCTGTACACACAGCATACCTCGACCTGGCAAAGGCTTTCAACACAATCCTACATTCAGGTATTACTGATAAACTTAGCAAACTGAATATAAACCCTTTCATTGTAAGATGAGCTGCCAACTGGCTCACAAACCAGACACACACTATCAAAATGAGTGACTCCACATGTACCAGCAGACCTGTTACCAGTGGGGTGCCACAGGGGTCAGTGCTGGGCCCCCTACTGTTTGGTATATACTTCTCAGAAGTTCATGTCAAAATTAAGGGGTTGTGGTTGACCAAGTCTGTAGACAACTGCAAACTTGGTGCAGTCATTGAATCCACAGATGATGTAAGTATACTCCAGGAGGCTCTCATGCAGACCAATGACTGGTGTATTAGTCACAGTCTCAAACTGAATGCAAAGAAATGCATCATCATTCCCTTCAGCACAAACAATGTCCCCTCCCACTACCATATCAACAATGCTCTAAGTACCCATGAAGGAGTAAGGGACCTGAGATCACATGTTGAACATGACCTTACCTTCAACCTTTATGTATCTACCATAGTAAGCAAAGCTTTCTACGTAGCACACTTGATTAGTAAAGGCATCACCTAGAGAGCAAAATAAATTATTACCCCCTATACTCGGCACTTATCCAGCCCATAATTGACTATAACACCCTGTTTGTCATGTATCGTACTAAGCATCTACAGAAAATGGAGAGACCTCAGAGGTTTCTAATGAAGAAGATCAAGGGGCTGCAGCATGTGCCTTAGACAGACTGACTAAAGTCCCTGTTACTACACTGCATATCATATAGACATCTTAGGGGAGACATGACAGGCCTACAGAGCAATCCAAGACCCAAACTTAATGAACTTACTGCATAACCGTAAATCAAATGGGACTAGGGTTACCCATTACAGGAACCTAAATATAGCCTGCAACTTAAATAGGACATGCTGGAGGGACAGATTTATCTCCCAGTGACTGCTGCATCTTTGGAACAGTCTACCGAATTATGTGAAACAGAGCACCTGTATGACAGTGTTCAAGAGGAACCTGGAGGAGTAGATGGGGCACCATAAATTCTTACTGGGATAGAGCCCCCAACCCTCCTGGAGATGGGCAGTCATAATTAAATGCAGTCTTGGGTATTGACTATCATTTCTATTTTATTAACTTGGGATGAAATGGCTAGGCTTAAAATGACCTCAGGGACAATAGACTAGTAATCTCCTATGATCCTATAATCCTATTCTTCAGCTTCCTGGCTTCAGTCACCATCTCCAGAGATCTTTGAGCCCAGGAATGTAAATCTGTCAGTGCCTCCACATCTTCCCCATCTATTTGCAAAAAAGAGTATAAAGCAAGCTGACATTATTTTATTTACTTATTTATTTAGTTAGTTAGTTATGCTGATTTGCAAGCTAGCTTTTGTGCATTCAACTTTCACCTTCCCCAACAGGCTCTTTAACTGGGGTTTGTGTATAACTGTCAAATGAAATTTTCATCTAACGGCTAAACATCAAACCCTATTCCTCGAATGTCCATTCATTGAATGTTTATTTCAACAAATGTATGAGATGGGGAAAGTAACTAGTTGGCCAAAACATCCCCGTTTCACACACCATAGTATTTCAAAGCTCTTTTCCCTACTGTGGTTCAATCTTGGAGTTGGTATATATGTAGTTGGGGGGGGGGGGGGTTGAAATACTGCAGTGTGTGAGATGGTGAAGTTTTGGCAAGTAGTTACTTTTCCCATCTCACACGCTCACTGAAATGAATGGTCGATGAATAGGGTTCGATGTTTAGCCATTTGATGAAAGTTTCATTCGACAGTTAAACATAGACAGATTTAACTATCTCACTTTCAGCCATCAAATTATTATCATCTGCATTGCTAATATTTATCCTGGTAATTTTGATCCAACTTCTAATTTTTCTAAGCCAATGTTCTTCACAACATATTCAGAGTACATATTAAATAACAGGATGGCGATGTACATCCCAGTCATACTCCTTTCCCTACCTTGATCCAATCAGTTATACTATATTTCATTCTGTCACTGCTCATGCATGCACATTCCTCAGGAGACAAATAAGGTGCCCCAGTATCCCTATTTCTCAAAGAGCTTGCCATAGTTTATTACTTTTCACACATTCACAAACTGTGGAGTAGTGAATGAAGCAGAAGTAAATATATTTTTTGGAACCGCTTTGTTTTACCTAATTATTCAGCAGATGTCAACAATTCAATCTAAGGTTTAGCGTTTTCTTCCCTCTGATAGGGACTTCCTCAGAACAATGCATCAAAACCCACCCAGCCTTTATATAACAACCAGCAAAACAATAAATCAATTAAACAATTAGAAAATCAATTAACTGTTAAAGCTGTCCACTAAAAAAAATATATTCATTAATACAAATACTAATACAATAAAAAGTGTTTAGCCTAAAATATTATTAAGCTTTAAAACACACGTGATTACAGTAGTTTCATTGATCCCTGGATACTCAGTGGCATTTAGCCACAGCTGCCATTTAAGTTCACATATATCTAAAAAAAGGTCTATAATTCTACCCTGAACATCTTTGGTTACCTGTTGGATAACCAAAAATTTGAATTTGTGGTCCCTATGTAGATTTCTATGTCTACTTAGTGCATTTGTTAGCTTACCATGCCTAATATCTAACAGATGTTCAGCTATTCTATTCTTAAACTGTATGCATGTTTTTCCTACATAAAAAAGAACAGGACAAAATTGGCAATTAGCCACATAAACTACATTTTGACTGCTACAGTTAAAGTGTCCATCTATATATAACAAGGTATTATTTAGTCTATACCATTCTGTAGTTTCCAAAATATGTGAACAAAAGGTACACATATTACATTTGAAGTTACCCTTAATTCTATGTTGATGTCCACTCATACTAAAGGTGCCAGCTTCCAATATGTTCTTCAATGATTTTTATATACCACCTTAGCCAGGGCCTATACTGTTGTCACTTCTAAAAATTTCCCAATTGTTGAGAACAGTTTCAACAATTTCAGGAGTATCCAGATTAAAAGTGGCAATGAAGCTAGTCAAATAATTATTTGCCTTCCTAGCTTCCCTAGATTGCATACTAAATTTCCAGCCTTTACCATCTGCTAATAAAGGTTGGTAAAATCCAGATTCACGTTTAAATATAATCTCCTGTTGGATTTTTCAAATGTTGTTCAAATTTGTAGTTATCCAACAGGTAACCAAAGATGTTCAGGGTAGAAATATAGACCATTTTTAAGATATATGTGAACTTAAATAGCAGCTGCAGCTAAATGCCACTGAGTATCCAGGGATCAATGAAACTACTGTAATCACGTGTGTTTTAAAGCTTAATAATATTTTAGGCTAAAAGCTTTTTATTGTATTAGTATTTGTATTAATGAATATGTTTCTTTTTTAGTGGACAGCTTTAACAGTTAATTGATTTGCTATTTGTTTAATTGATTTATTGTTTTGCTGGTTCGTAGGTTCATAGGTTCATACTAGGCTATCTGCCCTAGGGCATTTATAAGCCTAACCAGAGTGTGTTTGGCTTTTGCCACCCATTTTAAATGAATTTTGCTATGCCCTTTTTCAAGGTTAGTATACTGTGCCTCTGTCTAACAGTGACACAGAAGTGATACCCGGGGTAAACCTACGATCTCCCATCCACTCATCAAGATTCCTCTTGAAGAGAGTCAATGAGGGACTTTGCCTAACCTGGACTGGGATTTTATTCCAGAGTGAAGGGAGCCTCTGGGTTATGAATCTGTCCCTTCAGCATGTCCTATTTATTTCAGTGCTGAGGTTCAAGTCTCTCGAGCGCGTAGCTCAATGGGATTTGGATTTTCTGAGGTGCAGCATGTCCATTAATTCCGGGTTGGACATGGCTTTATATGTCAGGCACAGATCGCCTCTCAGCAGGCGGTATGCCACTGAGTAGAGCTGGAGTTTCTTTAACCAGGCAGCATATGACATCTGTTTGAGCTCTTTGATCCTCTTGGTGAGGTACTTTTGGGGTCTTTCCAGTTGCTGCAGGTGTCTGGTAAGGTACATCCCAAAAGGGGCATTGTACGCAATCATGGGCCTGATGAGGGATGAGTAAAGAGGCACGATGACCTCCCCTGATCTAGATGTGAATCCCTTCATGACTAGGTGGGCTATATAAAATGTTTTTCTAACCACTTTGGCCACGTGGTTTTCAAATGAGCGATTGCTATCAACTTGGGTCCCCAGGTCCCTAATTACTTCTTCCGTACTTAATGGATTACCACCTATGTGGTAATTTGTGGGCACTTTGTTTTTGCCAAAGGGGATGACTATACACTTTTTGGCGTTTAGCTTGAGGCCATGGCTCTGGCACCAGTTGTCTGTTTCTATGAGGCCCTTTTGTAGGATGCTTGTGTAGGCTGGAGAGTTGATTATGGTGCCTAGTTTTCAGTCATCTGCAAACTTGGTCAGCCACAGTCCTTCCGTGTTGGCCTGTACCTCCAAGAAATATATACCGAACAACAGAGGTCCCAGGACTGAGCCTTGTGGGATGCCACTTGTAACTGGTTTGGAGTCTGACATGGCTCCAGCAATTCTAACCATGTGGGTTCTGTCCTTGAGCCAGTTTGCAACCCATCTAGTGACATAGGGGTTTATATTTAAAATGGTGAGCTTATCTATAATGCCCAAGTGGGGTATTGTATCGAAGGCTTTTGCGAGGTCCAGGTAGGCTGTGTGGAACCCCTTCCCCTCGTCAATGGCCTTGGTGACTGTTTCAAAGAAATCAACCAGGTTTAAAAGGCAGAATCTGCCCTTAACAAAGCCGAACTGGGTAGGATCCAGTGTCTGTAGGTCCCCAATATCTTTATTTATGAGGTCCATGATGATCCTTTCCATAGCTTTGCAGACCAAGCTAGTCAGGCTTATGGGGCGATAGTTTCCAGGATCCATTGAGGCACCACCTTTGTGGAGGGGGCCCACTGTTGCTGTAGGCCACTCTTCGGGTACATATCCTGTAGTAAGACTGAGATTGAACAGTAGTTTTATGTTTGGGTTTAGCTCTTCTTGGAGTTCATGTAGGATGCAGCCCGGGACACCGTCTGGTCCCATTGATGCTGTGTTTTTTGCTTTGGAGAGGGCGGCTCTTACCTGAGCATCTGAGATGTCAGGGGGACAGCACTCTGCTGGGATAGATATTTGCCCTTTTGGTGGGGAGAGGGAGTTTGCACTGAACCTGTCAGCTAGGATGTTGGCAATGTCTGTGGGTTTGGTGTATTTTTTGTAATTTTGGACTAATTCTGAGCATATCTGGGAATTCCCACCCAGGTTCCTAACATAACTAAAGAAAGCCTTGTGATTATCCTTAGTGTCCTGTGCAATTTTTCTCTCGAAGCTGGCCTTAGACGATTTTATGAGTGCCCGTAGTTTTTGCTAATACTGATCAGAGATGCCTTCCCTTTTTGGGATTTTGCTCTATCATGTACTAGCTTCCTCCTTCTATTGTATAGTTTGTTTATGGCTGGGGTCCACCAGACAGGATGCCTGTCTTTGGAGGATTGGGTCTTAGTTTTATATGGGATTGCATGATCCATGCATTCCTGAAGGTGTCCGTAGAATGTGTTTATAAAGGATTCTGTGGTCTGGCCGTATTTTCCACAGGCTCGGGGGCTTTGAAGGATTCCACCTCAGTTTTGAGGAGTGCGAAGTTTGCTTTACAGAAGTTTTTCACTGTTTTTTTCTGGGCAGGGGGTGGGGTCGGGATGTGAATATCCAGTGAGATTAGTTTATGGTCTGATCTTACCAGTGAGGGATACACTTCTGGTCTGGAGCATAGAACTCTCATGTTGGTGATGATCAGGTCCAGTATGTTTTCCCCTCTTGTGGGAGTGGTAACAAGTTGTTCCATAGCATTTGAGTTTATAAATTTTAGGAACCTTTGGGCTAGGGTGTTGGAGCTAGAGTAATGCTCACAGTCTATGTTTGGGTAGTTGAAGTCTCCCAATATAATGGTGTTTGGAGAGACCTTCATATTTTCCAGTGTTCTCAGGAAGGCCGAGTGGGGTTCCTGGGTTTGGGAGGGTGGTCTGTAGCAGGCTATAAACTGGAAGGCAGTTTTACCCACTGTTAGTTGCACATGGATAGTCTCTGATGCTTCGTGCTGTGCCACCAACCTGGAGGTGTGGGTATCTTTGATGAATATTGATACTCCCCCTCCTTTTGTGGTTCGCTCCAAGTTTTGGGGCCAAAAAGCATGGTATGAGGTATAACCTGGTAGTGCTGGGGTGCTCTTGGGAGCCTTGAACCGGGTTTCTGTTACTGCACAGATATCGATGTTCTCCATGCTAAGGAGAGTTTCGAAAAGTGCATCTTGAGGTTTAGACTTCTGGCGTTGTGTAGCATTACTCTTAGCTTCTTATCCCTTGTGATACCTATGTAGGTGGGTTTGTCTTTTGAGCCTTGCCTAAAAAAGGCACTATGGGGGTGGCAAGAGCCTTTGCCAATATCCGAGAGCCCAGGGGTGACAGGTGCAAGCCGTCCCTAGCGAAGCATTGTGGCTTGTCGAGCATGTCATCCCTGATTCCCGGGTTGTTATATAAAGGCTGGGTGGGTTTTGATGCATTGTTCTGAGGAAGTCCCTATCAGAGGGAAGAAAGCGCTAAACCTTTGTGAATAAAAGTTATTGTACCCTGTAGTTGCTGTGTTGTGCTGTGCTTGTGAGGTTTCTACAGTTTGTCTTGGCAGCTGGTTTAGAACAATTCAATCTAATACATCCATCTGGCAGGTCTTACTCCTTATATTGCTGGGGGTTTAGCCTGGTGGACCTTGAGCTTTACCTTGCTAGCATGTAAAAGGAGGACAGTTGTTTGATACCTTGTGCGCTCTTTGCTAATGTGTATTTTTGGGATTGGCGTGTAACCTGACCTTTTTCAGTCTAAGAACCACTGTTGTGTTTTCCAAATTACTTTGCAAATTCTGTATGATTTAAACAATTCAGCAGCTGTAACACTGCTTGCAGCTCTCCTATCTTCTTGTGAGTGGAGCTTTCTGTATCATCTGGGAAGATTGGTAGGAGGTGTTGACTGATGGAGGACAATACAAAGATTTTTGTTTGGATGAATCTATTTTGAAGGAAGTTAATGAATTAATGTTTTAGAACAATCAGGTTTACATTTTGAGTGAGATGGTTGTCAGAAGTTTAGCATATTGATTTCTGGGTAGATGAGCTGATTGTAGTCATTGTGAAAGAAGCTTAATTTTCTGAATATGCTGATGAAACATCAGGTGCTGCAGCTCCCAGTGTTTATTTTCCTGTATGTAGTATATCAGATTGCATTTGTGCTAAATCACTTTGTTAGAATGGGAGAAAAAATTAGACAGGCAGAAGTCCTATGACCCATTCATTTCTGCTCAGGGATCACAGTTAGGCCATTTATTCAGTCCCCTTCTGACAATAGTTGGGTAGTAGGGATTAGGTCAACATTCGAGCCCAGAGGAGTAGTTTACCCAAGTTCCTCCTTTCCTTGTACAATCGGTTACCACATATGTAAGTAAGACATGTAATGTGTGTCAGCACTGATCTTTTCTTTGTTTCTGTAAGAGAAGTAAGCCAGCAGGAGAATTCAGAGCAAGGCAGCATAGCCAGTTTAACCAATCTTTACCCAGAATGATGCTCTATATATGTGCCCTCAAGTTCACACTCCTTATTCCCCCGCCAAACAGAGAGAGAGCGGAGAGTGGGCTACACCGCTCCATTCCTGTCTCTTCAGCCATATCCATTAGGTACCTGACCTACTAATCAAATGCAAGTTGCCTGGGTTGTAGTTAATGCTGGAGCTAGTTGGTGGCTAGAGCAATGCAAGAAATACAACAGGAGATAAACAAAATCAAACGTGTTATCATCCCTCTACACCATGAAATATGAGTGATCGGAGAGTAGTCTTCATTAGCTAATCTCTCTAACTTCCAAAACCTTTGACTTTTACAACTTTCAGTACATACCAGACTGATTATTGCATCTGAAGAGAAAATCCCAAAACTTTATCTGCTATAAAATTAGAGATTTTTATTTATTTATTTTTTTAAATACTCTTATCTTCTAAATGGGATTTGGCACATAAGAGTCTTCATTTGGTTGTTGAAATCTTTGACCCTTCTTGTTAAACCATTTATTCACATTATTGTACCATATAAGTTTGATCCTGTCCATTTAACCTCAGTCATAAAGTTCATTGAGTAACTCAGCTGATATTTACAACAGCCAATGAGAAATGTATTCTTGAGTATTTTGGGCATAATTCTTCATGACTGAGTTATTAAGGTGGCATATACTTCTCTATGCTTTCCCAATAAAAATGTTTGCCATCTGTAATTATTATTATTATTATTATTATTATTAGTTACACACAGTTTAGTGCTGGCAGTTGTATAGGTCGTAGCTCTATGCTGAGTTTATTTGGTTCTTGGTTATTTTTTTCCACTATTTCTTTTCCTGCTTGCAAATAAGAAAAAAAAAAGAAATAAAACAAACAGCAGGAGGTACTCCTAAGTCATCTGCAGATATTTTTAAATTAGATAGTGTAAGTAATGGCACCACAATTGCAAAGAGCGATGACTACATGAGTGATGTTAAATTATTCTTCAACAGACCTTTATCTAAAGTATGCATGCCTGCAGCTTGTTGTTTGCCTTTGAAGTGAGTTTCAGGACAATGACTGCTTTGATAATGCTCTACTGTTATGATTCCCATCGTGGAAAGACTTTGAAGTTTCTACTGCATATGATAATTTTACATAGGTGGAGAAACGTGTTAAGACAAGGAATAAAAGAAATCATCTAGTGTAGAATGGTTTGCCTCATGAACTTTACAAAAAATTATTTGACACTAACATGAGAATTCGCTACTAGATATTTTCAACGGACTTTATACAGGTGAGTTTAACAATTTTTATTAATTAGTGCCATGCAAATGCATGGCGTGCTTATTACTCAAGTTGGCGCCAGTCATTTGAGTGTGTTTATATTGCTTTATTATTCTACAGTGCATTTACTAAAAACAGAGGGAACCAGCCCAATACCAGCCAATACAAAAAATATTGATATATGCAGGACACACAGTTCTTATTGTTATTATCAAATGCACCAGCTTTCTTGAATTTCAATGGTATCAATCTTATTCCCAGTTTAGATATCTGTCCCTAGGAAGATTAGTCACCTGTCTTACTCAATTACTCTTGTAGCCAAGTCCCACATTTTAGTATGCATCCTACTAGGATTAATCATGTTTATAGACTGTCTGATCTCCTTAAATTGAGATAACTGCTGTAATGTTATCTAGTGATAGTTTCTCAACTTTGTTCCAAAGTCTAGTTCTCTCTTTTTTGCCAAAATCAGTATTAGCCCTCCCAGTACTTTCTTCACCTTGTTTTTTCTATCTGTAAGTAAAAAGTTGAGTCTACATGGTATGTGCAACTGGAGACCGACCCGTTTGTTAAATGTGGATCTCAAACCAGCCTTGCAGCTTCTTAAGAATATTCTAACAGGGCAGATAACTAAAATGATAAGTAGGTTTCATATTTGTACATATTTGTGATTAGATATTGAAGGGGTAGGTAAGCATGATTTTTTAATAGATTAAGAAAAGTCATTTATTGATGTTGAGAATGGGAGGTTACAAAAGGAATTTAGATGAATTAGGGATGAATAAAAGGTGTTTAGGCTGATTAAGGGGTCTCCATAGGGAATTAGTGGAGCAGTATTGAATAATGGAATGCTGGGCAGGTTACTCTATGTAATAAGTATTCATTTGGGTGCCATTTCAGTCCACTTTTGTATCTAGTGAATGTGAACAGATTTGTCAGGGCTTTGTCAGAGGGTATGGACATAAGGTTTATGTTTGTGTCAACAACAGTAGTACCAAAGTCTGTGCCTTATGTGGATGAGTTCCATGTACTTTGTAAAAGCTAGAAGATGTTGTAAGAGTAGTGACAGAACATGACAAATGGAAAATAAAGAATGATATTAAGATAAATAAATAGAAGTGTTAAGGTTTGTGCATGGTGCTTAGGATAGTGGAACATGTTGTAGAAGTAACTGATCTTAAGCATGATTATATGAGACTTTGTAGAAGAGAGTTTTCCTAGTTAAAATAACTTTAGTTTATTATTATTACTAGTAGGACAGGTGGCCGCAGTGGTGCAGCAGTTAGCATTGCCGACTCACAGCAAGAGGTTCTCCGGTTCGATGCTGGGGTGCCTTCTGTGCGGAGTCTGCATGTCCTCTCTGTGGTCGTGTGGGTTTCCTCCAGGTGCTCTGGTTTCCTCCCAAAGACATGCTGCAGGTGGATTGGACACTCTAAATTGGCCCTAGGTGTGAGTGTGTGCATGTGTGTGCCTGTGGAAGGTTGGGCGCCGGGCTGGCAACTTGACCCTGTAAAAACTTCACTGCCAATCATGAGCGGGCAGGTGATCCGCACTGGCGACCCCTAACCAGGAAAAGCTGAAAGAAGAATTATTACTAGTAGGAGTAGTACTATGATAAAAGTGTTATTTTATAGCCATCATGATTGGAATTAACATTAATATGTTTTCTTGGTACTGTAAGTTTCAAAATTAAATCCAATAAAGTGGCGTATAGTATATAAGTCACTGAGTAACAGTGAGATGGATGTAGTGAAAGCAGTGATGCTTTTATTTTCCATTTTGTTCTTTTTTCAGTAAATCATCAACCAATCTGATACAGGTGCTGTAAGGCAGAGTGGGTCTACGTAGATCTACAGAAGAAGAAGATGAGATGACCAGTTGATGGATAATTTAGAAGATACTGTATTGCTGATAGCAAAGATTGGATAAAGGAAATGTGGTTGAAAGTTAAGATTTTAAAAGTGAGGAAACGAGAAGTAAAAGAAGGCGCTGTGGAAAATCTTTAATTTTCAGTTTTTCATTTTCTTACCATAGATGTGAAATCTGGAGAAGTAAGAACAAAAATGAAATCAGTTATGAATGAGGTGCATCTTCTAGCTGATATACAAAATGTGCGAATGATAACAAAGGCTATTTAAAGACATTACGGATTAAAGGCTCTGTAGTGGCCATGAGTGCTTATATTAAAACAGTTATAGAATATCTACTTGCTATTCTTTTTTAGATAACATTTTTGGGGCGTTCTTGCAGGTAGATGAAAAATGAATGAAATATATTATAAATAAAAATGTAATATATATGAAGTCTGGGATATAAACTGGTGCATTGCTTGTGGTACTTTGAAGGGGGTGGTCAAAGCTTTACACTGGCATATATGGAATTCAAGTTGTCCATTTAATTTTCAGAATTAATTTACAGTTTATTGTATTGTTATAAAGTGTCTGATGTTAGCTAATAAACAAGGGAATCTGAACTTAGTGAAAAATGTAACATTAGTGAATGGTAAACACTGAGCTGAAGCTTATTAGCTTAGGAATGGGTTGTGATTATTGTTATCCTATTATACTTGATAAGTTGTATTTTTCTCTCATTTAAAAAAAATGAAACTTGATTTTATGATGGTCATGGACTGAGTTTGTTTACTCTGATAAAAATTTCAACACATCTTTCTATCCAGACTACATACCGTGCAAAATATTATTACCCCACTACCATCTTTGTCCCCTTCCTATGTTTTTTCTTCTATGTCCTGTTAAAATAACTGTCTCTCTTCTGCTACTGTTTCACTTTTTCAATTGTGCTCAATTCTGTCTCCTCTTACTGCTGTTGCCTGTTTATTGAGCACCCCCTGTTTCCATTGGTACATTTCCCTAAGTCTTTGATATCTTACTTCTTTCTTTCGTTATCTTGATAATTGTCAGCCCCACATAGTCTATCAAAGTCATCATCTTCCTGTTATTGTATGCTAGTGCTGTCATGTTTCCTTGTTCAAAATTTCATATCCCTTTTTTATTTGGTGTTACATCTAGTATTACCAATGAATACCTAGTCTTATACCTATATAGACCCCACAGTTTGCACCTTTCCTCAATTTTCTCTGTCATACTGCAGTCATATTCATCTGCATTTATTTCTGCTCTCTCTCTCTCACCCTTTCTTTTTTTATTTATATATTGCCATCCAAGCTTTATCACTTGTCTTGCCACTAGATTTCCTTTAATAATAATATCACTAGTAATGCAGTTCTGGGATGCATTTATATCCTAAAAATAATAAACTCCCTAAACTGATGTTTTTGTCATATAAACCAAGCATGATGCTAAGACACTTGGAACGTATTTAAACAGCTAGTTTCAAGCACAAAACACATGACCTGTTATAAATGGAACAATGCCCTTGTGCTGAGTAGTATTCAAATTAAAGTACAAAATAAGTTTACCAGAACTATTCCATGTATTTAGATAAATTATATTTATAAGTAATAAATGCTGCCTTTCCTTTCCTTTCTGACCTTTAATTTTTTTCAAAATTAAAGCATCAAAGCACATTTCTAATTCTTTGATAAAGGCCAGAGACCCAGGCCATTTCCTTAAATAATGTTGATCACTTATTTAGTCAAAAAGCAACCATCTGTTCATATAGGAAGTAAAATTAAGGCTTCACAGTCTGCTTACAAAACACAATTTGCAACATAGATGTATAGTATTCACAGTGTTTGATGGTAAATATAAAATACAAACAAAAAGACTAATTAGAGTTGCATCAAAACAACTGTTTTTGGTGTTGGTTAATTATTGTGATTTTTAATTTTGTTATTGTCTCCTGTAAAAATGATGATGACGATGATTATGATGATGATAATAATAATAATAATAATAATAATAACAATAACATTACTAGTAGTCGGTCAATTAGTAACATAGAGAAAAATTCTAGTTCACTGGTATTTTCTTACGAGTCTACTTTGGAAGCTTGAAGTTTCAAAACTTCGAACTTCAAATGGTTGAGACCCCAAGATGAAAGTTTTTAAACTTTGAATGGTTTAAATGATCACTTTAAGGTGCAGAACAGGATATTTACCATTCTCTCTTCTGTAGTGTGATCTTGGAGTTGGCATATTTAATTAGCAGGGGGTGTGGGGGGTGCAGTGGAGCTTATCTTCCCTGCATGAATGTAAAAAAAAAAGTTTTTATTTTTTGTATTGAAGTTTCAAGCTTTCAAAACTTCCATGTTATGGTTTTGACCATATGAAGTTTGAAGTTTTAAAAGATCCCTCCCTACATATTGCCACCATGATGCTGTAAGATGGTGGACAGGGGTTCCATGCCCATTGCTCAATGTATATTGCACAGCATGTGAATTTTGACTGCATTCCTGCACACAGTGGGCAGCTTGACAGTGCTGAGACCATTACTTCTGCCAAGGATAGCCACGGATCCCATGCACTTATCCTGTTTTGCCCACAGCTGTATATACCCTGCCTTGTGTCAGAAAGAATGGAGATGGCCATTGGAGACAGAGGTTCTACTGCAGCTCCTATGAATACATGACATGTATATCCATGACAAGGATATAGCAGATAAGACATTCTAGGAACAGGTGTGGCAGGGAGAGGACAGCAGTGCTTTGGGAGGCTATAGTAAAATGATGCAGCACATGGTCACAGATTTGCTGCTGCAAACCAAGATCAAGGACTAGAACTTTGCTAGGGACAGGTCCATCACAGGTGGTGGGCTACCAACACAGAGGTATCTCATAGAGGTAGAGATCCTGGTGTTCATGTCCAGGGGAGGTCAAAGGCTCGTCATATCTGATGGTGTGTTGGATCTGTGACCTTAGCTGATGATGACTGCACAAATGTCAGTGGATAGTGCACCATGTTAGTACTACTTCACTTCCATACCTTTGTACAGTGTTCCTCCAGTGTGCTTATTGTATTCACTAACAGCACTGCTCATCTGTCTGCCTGGTAGATTGGGACTGCAACTGTTACAGCAAGCTCCACAAGGTATGCATATTTACATAGTTTAAAAAGTATTATTGAAATGCAAATGTATACGTATAACTGATATGTCAGAAAGGTTAGGAGACTCTAAACATGATGAAGTATCCATCTCCATCAAGTTGCATTGAACCTGGAGTTGGGTTTACAAGTAAATGGGAATATTCAGAAACAATGATCCCAAAAATTATTTGAAATGGTTCAGTATGTGGAAATGTGCAGTCATCCATAAGACTTAAGTTGCTTGTCTGTGCTTACTAATAAAAAACTGCAAATTGAACATATCCTGGATTGGACTTTTTACTTGATTTACTAAGTTTAAGAAATTTATTCAAGCAGACAGCTTTGTGTATTTTTTTTATTTATTTTTTATAACAGTTAATACCAGTACTGGGTTCATACTGTTTTTAAATCTGGGGAGTATTTTTGTATAGTTATTCTACTGAGAACTCCTGGTGGAAAGTTTCTTACAGTGTTTGGGTTGGGCAAATCAGAGATCACATACTTCAGGGTCAAGGTGCAGCTTCAGTTGTGTGAATGCTGACTAGGTATATTGTGGGCCTTGTGGTATCAGTACTGAAAGCATTCTCTCCAGTGGATAGTATAGCACTTTGGCAGAATGTACAGGAACCTCACTGTGGTCCCCAGTGTGGGGAAGTAATACCTGCTCAATGTCCATCACCCATGAATTGCCATATTCAGGTGTCATTCTAAGTACACTCACAGGGAATAGGAATGTCATGGAATGCTGGAACACAGAGTGGCTACTCTGGATGTGTGTCCCCACAGTGCAAACAGAGAAGTATTGGCCATAACCATGGAAGTATCCACATACTGGGGGTGGAGTCAGCCATGACCAGAAGTGACAGTGATGTAGACTTAAGAACTATATGTGCCATCTGCATATGCCTAGCCTGTTACTGTTCACAACACATCTAGCTTCTTCCACAACCATGTTAGGTATTTGCCAGAATCATAATGGAAGCAGTAGTAAGTGTTAATATGGCTAATGCTAACCTCATCAAGCATGTCAGCTCTTAGTCTGTTCATGCTCTTTCCTGTTGTCCCTCATGCAAGCTATGCAACACACTCAATGTTTCTGACATGGTGCATGTAGTGGTCTCCTGTATCTGGCTCTCTGATTTGCACATCAGCTGGCTGATGCTGAGGGTGACACTCTAGATGAGGAATATCTTAGACTAATAGCAGAGGTGGACCCCTTCCACCCTTGCCTTATGGTGAGGTGCATGCACCATGGAGACATTGTGGTTCACACATGCCCTGCTGTGGTGGTACCCTGAGTAGCCTGTGGAGCAAATATGAACATGCTATCCAGTTCTAAACACAGATGATACCAGAGTTTCATTCTGCCTTTCTCTTCCTACAGCTCTGCAGTAGAGGATGCATGCAGGCCTTCCAATGTTATCTTTGATGACAATGTCACTAATACATCAGACATGGCTATATGAAGGGTGTCATCATCAACAGCCACAGATGACATGCTGACATCCAGGATGTGCCTAACCCTTGTGTTGTACCCTGCATTATGACCTATGAAAACATAACATACCTGTGTGCTATAGAACACATGTAACAATCCCATGAACACCTTGCACATATACATTTCAATACTATGTTTAACCTATGTACACATGTATACTTTGTGGTGCATGTTGTCATAGTTGCTCTCCCAATGTACCAGGTACACAGATGCACACTGATGTTGGTGAATACAACATACAAACTAGTGAGAGAATGTACAAAGGTATAGAAATTAAGTAGCACCTACATTGTGCACCTCCACAGACATTTATGCAGTTATCATCAGCTCAGGTCACACATCCAAGGCAATATCATATATGAGGAGCATCTTGTCTCCCCTGTACAGGAACACGAGGAACTCCACCTCTGTGAGATAACTGTGTATTGGTGGTGCACCACCTGTGATGGACTTGTCCCTAGCACTGTCCTCTTCCTTGATCTTGGTATGCAGCAGTAATTCTGTGATCATGTGATACACCCATAGTACCATCTTATTATAGCCTCCTACAGCACTGATGTCCATTCTCTGCATCAACTGCTCCCAGAATGTCTTGTCTGCTATACCCTTGTAAAGGATACACATGTCACGTATTCATAAGGCCTGCAGTAGAACCTCTTTCTCCAATGGCCATCTCCATTATTTCTGATAACATGTAGGGCATGTTCACCTGTGGACAAAACAAGATAAATGCATGTGATGTGTAGCTGTCTATGGCAGACAGTAATGGTTTCAGTACCATAAAGCTGCCTCTGCTTGCAATAATGCTGTCAAAATTCACACACCGTCCAATACTGCAGTAAACAATAGGCACAGAGTCACTGCACATAATCTTAAAGCATCATAGTGGCAATATATAGGGAGATACCAGTGAACTGGAATGTTTCTGTCTCACTAATTGACCAACTACTTATATTATTATTAGTATTGTTATTATTATAGCAAAAACTACAATAAAATGTAAAAGTGTGATAATTAACCAACACCAAAAACATTCAGTCTCAGGTTTAAAAATATATATACTGTATTTATCATCTTTTTTGGGTTAGACTTCTTTAGAATACAGTGATATATGTTTATCACAACTATCTGAATAAAACATGACATGTCATATTACTTTTATCAACCAACTGAAATCCTCCACTTACATAAACCTTACCAGAACTATATAGTTTTAACAAGTACTATATATTTTTATTATTATTATAACAACTCCAGCTGCAAGCTAAAATTATCATACTTCAAAAACAATTTTCAGCAGAAACATTCTTTTTTTTTTCTTAAGAACTATTCAAATAATAACACAAAATTTAGAAGCAATGTTTGTGATGAAAACTATTTTTTGAAGAATGGTAATAAAAATATAATGTTATTCCCTGGCAATAACATTAATATTAGCTTTGCATAAAAGCACTCCTTTTAGAAATGTAATAGCATAGTCCATTAACACCAGACTGGGATTCCATTGCTGCAATTTATTGATGAACCAATGTAATATCCATAGCAATGCATTGAAGTGGTAATTATATGACAGGCATTGGAATACATATACATTTATATTCAGGTTTAGGTGCTGCCTTCTGGCATTCCGGACAAGAATGATAGATGTTTTTGTCTGTTTCTTTATGGCTGGCTAGTAAAATCTGGCTTATATGCATGCCTTACTTTTGTCTACCACCAGGTGAACTCATAACAGGTAACAATGAGCTAGCTTCACTACTAGTGTCCTGTAAGGTTTTTACAGGAGTAAGTCATCAGTGTCTTTGTTTTCTTTAGTTACTCTATACAAGAGATCATCTTTAGCTCAAAATAAGGATAAGAAGTCACAGGAACATATTCTTCACTATCTGTCCTCATACCCTTAATTATAGTCATTCTTGCCATACTAAAACATCTTTCCATTAATCTATTTAAAGTTTATGTGGCTTATGTTTAAGTATACTAATTCAGGATTTATTTCTTCATTATCTTGCCTTCATATGGAAGAGAAGTGTATTCTACTAAAAGCACTAGCACTGAACTTTCTTTGATGTCATCCTCTGCAAAGTGTAGTTCTAAATAAAAATCACATTATTGCCCCAGGTCTTTTGGTCTATTTTATTTTTCTGTGAAGCCATTTCATAAGTAAGCATGTCTGAAATACATTTTCTTCATTTTTTATAGACTTATATGGTGCAGAGTAACTGCTTGTCCTTACATTTTCTGCTTTGCACTAGCAAACATAGGCCCAGCATTCTTGTATTTTCTAGCTTACCTCACTTTATGCAGGCATTTTATGTGTTATAATTCAACTGCCTTATCATTTCAGTTTTTATCCCCTATGCTTCTGTTCTAGCACACCATGTAAGTTTATGTATCTAGTACTATTTTGGATAGGCATTTACTTTAGAATCCCCTACCAGTTCATCTTCAGTTCCTATGCTAATGATAACAGACATAATCTTTTTCACTGTCTAATAACAACTAGGTCCTTACTCCTTTGGAAGTTCTGTTGGCAAATCCCCCTCTAGGTTTTGATTATTTAACAGTGAGTGAGTTTTGCCTTCATCTCCCATCCATTCTTATACTGAATGAGGTTTCAGCTTGACAAACTATGTTCATAAATTCTTCTTCTTCCACATTTGTGATGGTGCTTTAAAATGGAGAAAATATTTTCCTAATATTGCATCATGAGTCAAATCAGGTCTTCCAGCCACATCATATAACAATTTTCCTAGAACAGTCTGAATTTCTGCATGTGTGAGAAGATTTTCTTTTCCTTTTTTTAAACACCTTTAACTATCACTTGTGACTTAGACACATTTACATTTATTTAAAAGTAATCAAACTGTATTAACAAGTTGAAATTAACAAACATTATGCTTCATGTATATTGCTATATATCATATTACCTAAGCAACATTACATAAATCATTCAATCCCTGCCCCTTTTAACAAGAAACATCTTTATTAAACCATCACTTATGACATAAGCAATCATACATTTATATAAATGAAAACAAACCACACTGACACAATCCTAGCTGCAAGCATTTTACATCACAAACCATACTGACACACTTCTGGTTGCAAACATTATACATCACTTATAATCTACCCAATTGTTTTCAGTCAAACATTCCTAGCTCATTTAATTCCTGCCTTCTTTTAAACCTCATTCCTCCCCTGTATGTATTGTTCCCACAATTCCCATTTTTGTATGTAGTTTGCTCCTACCTTTTTCTAAAGATGTCAGTTCCAGTTGCTTTGTCTCTGCTACTATATTCACTACTTCTAATATAGTTGTTTTAAATTTTGATTTCCATTTTCTAGTAATTGCTTTTTTGGCAGTCACCATAATTAGAGACAGCAAGGCCATACCATGTCTAGGCAATTCTGATTCCATATCATAGCTCAGAAAAATCATCTCTTTCATCACACCAATCTGTCCACCCAGCATCTCTGACAGTACATCCCACCAACTCACTGTACTCCCAGAAAATATGTTCTCAATTATCTCTTTCTTTCCTGTCACACCTCCAACTTTTGCTATCGACCTGAGGAAAATTCTGTGGAGTCTACATGTGGTATAAACATATCTATGTAAACATTTCCAAGCAAAAATCCTAAATCTTCTAGATTTTGTTGCACATTTGGGGGACATACATATATCCTCACATTGTTTCTTTATGAATTGCTTATCCAGTTTCTCTTCCCAATCCTTTCTAACCTCCTCTGATTGATTCTTATAGTTATCATGCAATATTTTATATGTGCTACTAATTATTCCTTTTTTAATGGTAGCTTCTGTTCTAGATTCTACTAAAAACTCTACCAGTGCTGGTCTTTCATTTAGGACCTCCCCATTTCTTTCTCTTTGCCTATATTCTGATATCAATCCTTGTTAGGGAAGGCAATCTCTAACCAGCAATCCAAATAAATTCTTGGCATCTTCCCATTTTATCATCTTTCCCTGTTAGTTATTTGCTCACAGTACCTTCACTATTTATACATATGCCACCATTTTGTGGTTGTTACTAACTTTATGCATGCAAATTAGGGGTCCCTTGACAAGGAAAACCATGAGACTGATTCATTAATGCCTACACTTCATATTGATATTGTATGCACATTGCACACATAATAGCACACTATTTGGTATTCATTAAGCAGTCCTGCACTCTGCATACTCCCCCAAAACAAGGGTACGCAGCAAAATATGCTAATGGAGGCAAAAGTAGTTGACTTACATGTAAATTAAACAATCCAACATAAATTACAATCCTTTTTGGAATATGGCTAGGATGACACTTAGGAAAAAATGTTAGGGGCTGCTGCTGACATCATTAGCTTGTATGTGCAACAGGATTTAATACAAGGTGCTGCTGCTGCATCTAGACCTTGGCCTAGTTTGACTTATCATGGACTGCATGATGCAGAAACTGTAGAGAGATACAGGGTGGACAGGGATACCCTAGAGGTATACCTCTCAACCTCTTAAAGCAATAAATCTGCACAAAGCCTAAAATAATGGGGAGACAAAGACCCAAAAATAGGGACAGATTTTAAATATCGATCTTGTAAACTTAGAACATTGCTAGAATGACAGGATTGATATTAGCATGCCTTTTCTGAAGGATATGAAGATAAAAATCAAAAGTGTATCATTATTTAGTGACTTCATTGCTTGGTGATTTACCAGAAAACAACACATTTTATTAGGAACTGACCAAAAATATGGACATTCTGGAAAAATTTGGACAGTTGAGAGGTATGCCTAGAGGGAATATGCAGCATGTGTCATTCTCACTTAAAGCCCCAGAGAAATTATTTAGAACCCATCCAACTGGAAATCAAGGTATGTGTAGTATTACATATAGTAGAATATTACATCAATTTCTAAATGTAACGCTACAACATTGCAAGGTATCTTATCCAGTTTCCACATACCCCAAAGGAGAGAGAGCAACAATCATGCAACAATCCCATGCCATAGCACACTTCCCAGAAGTTCTGGGGACTATAAACTGTGCAATAATAGAACTAAAAACCCCACTCAGTGAACAGAGCTGTAGGTACATCAACAGGAAAGGTTACCACTCTACCAGCTGTCAGATAGTTGGTAATATCCAAGACATCATGCACAATGTGTCTGCAGGTAACTATGGCAATTTTCACACCATTATCTGCACCTAAGATTTGATAGCAGTGACTTTCCTCATGGGCATCTAGTAGGGGATGCAGATTATGCCCTAGAACCATGGCTCATTACACACTTGAGAAACTGTCACAACATACTGAGCAAAGATGCAACAATGCCCATGCTCATACTAGAAATATTATAGAATATACCTTTAGCTTGCTCAAATTAAAATTCCATTGTCTAGACATATCGGGTGGTACCCTAGTGTATGAACCAGCCACCTTGGTCAAAATACTCACAGTCTGTGCCATATTACACAATACAGCTGTCAGGAAACAGCTACAGCAAGGACTCAGGTCACAAGATCACAGGCAGGTCCTGCATCTCCAACACAAACAGATGATGAGTCTGTTGAAGAACCACCAGCTGCAGGTGACACAGGCAGATGTAGGCATGCACAATATGCCATGGTTCTAGCAAAAAGACAAAGGATAGTACACAAAATTATTACCTAAGTGAAAACCTAAGAAACTAATCACATACAAATAGTAAAACTGATAACTGTCATCACATAGGTAGGTGTTCAAAACTGGCAGTAAGGGGCTATAATCACTTTGTGTATGTGTCCGTATACCACTTTGAATGAATGACATATACCACAGTTGTAATGTATAAAGGAACAGTGGGAAAGGCCTTCCCCATAATTTTACCTCAAACAACCGGTTTGTAACACGATGATATGATGTAATGACTTCACATAAGTGGAGTCTCACTGCTGTGGTAAGACTTCCACTGTGGTGCATGTGATTAATACACTTTTCATTAGCCTGTGGACTTAAGTTGGAAGCTGTTAAATTCCAGAAAAAGACAATATTATGTGCCTGTACTGACATGACAAAACACTATTTCATTAAGTTACTTCTATCCATTTTATGTTGGAGAAACAATTTTCAACAAATTTAGGGATCTTGTAGCAGTCAAACAGGTGTTCTTGGATTCTTGTGATGTGAGTTCTCCTGTGGCACATGCAGTTAGTGCTGACCTGTATAACATATCTACACAGATAGATCGTGGTTTGAATATGGAACTGTGTCCGAACAAAAAATGTTGAAGAAAATAAATGGCTTGGCCAAATAACACTGATATTGGACTGTTCACAGCTATGTTAACATAGTTACCTCCTTTTCATCACATCAAATCCTGCTATTAAGTGAGAACCTGACAAAATTTCAAGCCCCTATAAAACCTGAGACCATTTCTGCATATGCAGGACTGTTCACAGAAACCCCGTACAAGCATATTAATAGGTGCATAGAGGCAGCTGTACCCACTAGGAATAAGTACAGAACTAACTCAAAAAACAACCCACCCTGGTGGAATCACAAAATCAATCAGATGTATAACAGGAGGAAGAAAATCATGGCAAAAATTAGGAGGTGCAGCACCCAGCAGGATAAAAGCCCTCTCATCAAACTAAACAAACAACTCAGAGGACAAATAAAGTCTGCCAAAGATGAATTTGACATAAATTTGAACTCCCAGGCCAAGGACAACCACAAAGCATTCTTTAGCTATGTCTGCAACCTCAAAGGCAATACACAGTTGTGTGAAGAGCTTATTATAAATGGAGCCACCTATACTAAGCCAGATGATATAGCAAACCTCCTGGCTGATAAATTCAGCTCCAACTTTACTACTCTTTCCCCATCAACCTTCCCTCAGGCAGTATCATCAAATATAACTCCTCCTACTATCACTAAGGAACAAGTCCTTAATGCTCTCTCTAAGACCAGGAACACTGCATCAATGGGCCCAGACAATATCCCAGGATGCCTTCTAAATAGCATGAAACATGATCTATCAGGACCTCTAGAATTACTGTTTAACTGTAGCCTGCAAACTGGCTTCATGCCTCAAGAATGGAGAAATTCAGCAGTCATCCCTCTGCACAAAGTTGGGCCATCTACAAACCCTGGATACTACAGACCCATAAGTCTCACTAGTCTTGTTTGTAAAGCCATGGAAAGAATTATCAGTGAGATGATCAAGAGAGATATAGTAAACCACCAGACACTCGATCCAATCCAGTTTGATTTTGTCAAAAGCAGATCATGCCTACTCAACCTGGTAGACTTCTTTGAGAAGGTCACCAAAGCAATGGATGAGGGCAAAATCTTTCACACTGCCTACATTGACCGGGCCAAGGTATTTGACACAATACCTCACTCAGGCATTGTTGGCAAACTCAAGAGGTTAGGTACAAACCCATATGTCACCTAGTGGATAGCCAACTGGCTCACAGACAGGACCCAGGAAGTTAGAATTTGGGAGTCCATCTCTACAAAGAGGCCAGCCACAAGTGGAGTCCCTCAGGGATCGGTCCTTGGACTGCTCCATTTTGGAATTTACTTCTCAGAAGTCAAGGCCAATGTCAGTGGTTTCTGGCTGACTAAATTTGCAGATGATTGCAAATTAGGAGCTGTCATGGAACCTCATACTGACACAAATGTTCTCCATGAGGGGCTGACACAGACAAACAACTGATGTCAAAGCCATGGACTAAAACTAAATACCAAGAAATGCAGAATAGTATCCTTTGAGAAGTCATCCATCCCTGGTAACTATCATATTGACAACACACCCCTTAGAGTTGACCCAGTAGTCAGGGACTTAGGACGTACATAGATAGTATTCTAGATTTTGATCTTCATGCGTCTACAGTGGTGAGGAAATCATTCTATGTTGTTCAACTTATAAACAAAGGTATGGCATCTAAGTCCAAGGAAGTCATTGTTCCACTGTATTTTGCATTCATTATACCTATCACTGAGTTCAATGCCCCCTTTGGTATGTACCTAACCAGGCATATCCAGCAACTCGAACGTTCACAGAGGTTCCTCACTAAAAGAATACAGGGCATAAGTAATATGTCCTATGCTGATCACCTCAAGGCCCTATCCCTGTATTCTGTTTCCTACAGGCATTTGAGGGGAGATCTATGCCTGGCATACAGGGCATTGTCAGACACCACTCTGATGGACCTCCTGCATATGCACAAAACAAATGGCACCAGAATTACCCATTTTAAAGAGTTAAACCTTGCCTGTGATATAAATAGGACCTGCTGGAGAGATAGGTATGTATCGCAGAGACTACCCTGTCTACGGAACAGGCTCCGCATCCATGTGAACCAGAGTTCTTTCCTGACCCAATTCAAGTGCAACTTGAATAATTGGGTGTGAAACTGGAAAATCATCCCTGGTTTGGCACCTATGTCTCTAATGCAAACAGGTAACCTGTAAATGGTTCATCTCCCAGGCCCATGCTTACACTTATCAAGAGTGTTATGACTTGTCAGAGATTCGGGATGCATGGCTAGGCTTAAAAAGGCCCTTTTGGTGATTAGCTTAGTAAGACCTATGAACCTATGACAAATTTGTATTGGATAAATTAACATCAAAAGCCCTTTCTTACTTCAAATTTTGATTTGTGCTGTTTATGATAAGCTTCATTACTATCTCTCGTGAAAGATGCGGTGAATACATATAGCTCTGTAGATTGTTTAATATGATTGGAAGGGGTTTGAATATGGTAACATCTGTCTGTCAGATAACTTTGTCAGACAGGAGGGGCTTAGGAAAAGAAAGTAGTTATGGCACAGTCAGAGGGCAACATTTTTAAGGCATCACACTCCAAGTTAGTGGATCTATACCCATTATAATAGGAGACTGATGTAATCCCTTCAAATGAATTCTTTATGACTCTTTCTGTGGCATCAGTGGTTGATACACATCCCTCTAACATTGGCCCTGGCATGTGTTTGTCTGGCAAGATGCAAATGCTGAGTCTTTCAGTAATTGCTCTTAAACATTAATTAATTTCCAAATAATAATGCCCTGCATTCCCTGTCTTCATACAAACATTTACATATTATTGCAATTATTTTGTACTTACTCTAGGGCTTTATGGGAAGTGAGGACTTGTATAACATTTTTTAATGTGTGGCATGCTGCAAACCATCAGAAACTGTGAGTTGGCCTGTGTTATGAAACTTTCTTTTGTGTTTATGTTGGTTAGTTGATGTTATGGTAGTCTTCGCTGTAATTTCTTGTGAGCATGTCCAGCATAATGATGTAGTAGATGTGCACCATTTAGCAAAGAAACCTTTAACAAATTAATGTTATGAGATATTTATTGATATTTGTTGTTCTCTTCAATTGAATTAGCCTTTTTGTCATGTTGTTCATCAGGAATGTCAGTGTAATGGAGTTAGTGACCTAGAGGTGAAGAATAATAACATGTTACGGGCTAGTGTACATTTGGTGTGAGCAAGTAGGCCCTCTTAATGCTTCATCTGTGTTAGTTGTATGTTACTGTACTGTTATACAGTTGTTAATATTGTACTGAACAAGGCTCACTTCAGGGTATACATCGATTACAATATATTACATTCACATCTGTACATTAATGCACTTATTCAATTCAGCATGTCTAGTGTGGCACTTATACCAGAAAGGACACACATCACTTAATTGATTACAGTAACACAAATACATCTTAGACACAAACAGTAGCCTAACGTTTGCTACATTTGCCCATTAGCTGATGCATTAATGGTATAGTGCTACTATGAACTTTTATTTTGCCCTTGTCTTCTGTGAGATACCTATACATTTGTAATATATGTAAAATTGCATCCTTGGCATATTGATATACAGGTTCCATTCAGAATTTCGAAGCTTAAAACTTCGAATCTCATATCATTGAAGATCATATGTTCGAAGTTTTAAAACTTCAAAATCCTGAATGGAGATCGGCATACAGCATGGACCGGGAGATTTCCCTTGTCCTCGCTGTAGTCTGATCTCGGAGTTGGTATATGTATGTTGCGGGGGTGTGGGGGGTGCAGGGGGGCTTGCCCCCTACATACACATGTTTGTCATGTGTTGGGTGGTGTTTCGGGAGGGGCGGGGGTCACAAATTCGAGATTACAAGATCTCGAGATTCTGAACTCGAGATTTTGGTATTTTGAAATTGTGACTGGAACCCTGAGATACATCATGACATTCAGAAACACTATCCATTTGTCAGGGTATGGACTACACTTAACTTGTACCATGATTTATGCAAGTTTTCACATTTGACACATTAGCATGGCTCATTTTGCATGTACCTATGTCATATCTGCTATTGTTAGACAAATGGTAATATGTATATCAGATCATTATTCTGTTTATATCCTGGTCAATGTGATACCTGTGTGCATGTGGCATGTCCCTCTGTATTTTTCTACATGTATATAGTATACAGCATGCTTGAACAGTCACTAATGCTCTAACACAGCATGCATGTTGCTCAAAAAATTTTATTTTTATCATTTAATACTACTATTTGAATGATTGCACAGGTTTCTGTGATTCTTCTCAATATTTTGAAATTTTCATGGGTGTGTACACTGCTACAACAGACGTCAGTAATGTGTCCTACATACACATAAGGAGATGCCATCCTTACAGTTCTTTAATCTGTATGTGTGTTCTAACATCAGTCATGTGGATTACCTTTAATCACTGCCACAGTATACATTCCATTGACAGAACACTTCAATACACCTACCATGCATGTGTAGCTAGACATTCTCAATACAATTATGTGAGTAACACAAATATTACTGAGCATGCTACAGAATATGTATAGTGGCAACTGTATATTTATGTTTTATGACTGTAACTATACTAATGTTTATCATTTACATTAATATACAACACCTGCTTGGCTAATACTTGTCTAAATGTGCTATAACTTTTCTATGGCTATAAGTGTTAACAAAGGGCAAATAAATGCCCCTTTCTGAAATACAGGAGACAAAACCTGTAGGATGAATTTGTTTTTGTTTATAAGTGATGAACTGTAGAATACAGCATAACAGATAACTTTATGTATACTCATCTGATATGCAATAACTGATTCAGATTTCCACTAATTATCTATTGTCCTTGCTGCTATCTCAACTTAGTATTTTATAAACATTAATCACATTTACTCCCCTTTGTTGCACTGTAGCTTTGTGTTGCTCTGACTTCCTTTGTCAGCATTTCCATTTTTATTATTGTACATAGGTCAATAAAGTGACCAGGATTATTTATTTGTATTTATTTATTTATTTTGCATTTGTTTACCAGGAAAGTCTGACTGGACACAGGCCCTATTTCAGTCAAGGCCTGGGGAGAAAAGCTCCAGCTATAGTAATTACTAATCTTACAGAAGTTGACAAAGATGGAAGTATTCACAAACAAGAGATACATGATGACAGACAATACAATTCTACACAAGAAAATATTTACATCACAAGCTTACATTAATTTTTACAGTTTTGATGAGAGGGAGAGAGAGACTAATTCACAGGAAATATTTACATGGTTCCTTTTACATGAATATTTACAATTTTGATCACAGAGAGGGAAAGAGAGAGAGAGAGAGAGAGGGAGAGACACTAGTTTCCAGCCATTTACCTCTCTGTGAGTATACATTTACATCACTTACGTACATCACATGGTTAAGCATTTACAACATGCCTTTGACACTTACATCACACATTATATATGAATATGAACAATTCAAATAGGAAAGATAATAGTTTCCATTCATTAGAGGTCAAATATTGGTGAGTGATAACCCACAGTGACAAGTATTTAGTTTAGAATCTGAGGTAAGGCCTAGCCAGGGATAATTTACTTAATTACTTAATTATAACTTACTTAATAATATCATTACAAATGATTTATGTCAACGATGCTTTTGTTCACTAATCATATTTATAATCTGAGTACAGTTTCCACATTTAGCTTCCTTTGCTTCCAGTTTCTGCATTAATCCCTGTATCTGAGTACAGGTCCCTTGTTTACCTCCTGCTGCATTTTAATTCTTTCAAGCTGGCCTTGTGTTGTATCATGCTGTCTGCATTTGCTTGCTAACTAGGTTTGCCCGCATGCAACACCTTTTGATTATATTGTGCACTTCAGCCTCATGTACGTCTTTGTGGCCACTAACACTTGTGCTGACCATGAACAGGTGCTGATGAATGTGTATTGATTAGCAGCTTGCATATTCAGCTAATCTTGCTAACATGAGCAAATTGTGTAGGCTTGCTATAAGTGTACATGATTGTTAATGAATCCCCTGGCATCTGTCCAAAATCTAGACTGGTCTGAAGCTTTCTTCTTCATATAATACAATGCATTTCTCTAATTGAAATACAGTGACATAAAGCCGATTAAATTATTCTAGCTGTTGTTTTGCCACAGTCTATAGGAACAACATCCTCTAAAGTATGCATTTCAGACTCATACCTCTCAACTGTCCAGATTTTCGCAGAATGTCCATATTCTTACCTCATTGTTTACTGTTTTCAGCCAACTTTTTTTTACAGAACATCAACTGACAATTAAAAACCTTGTTAATTATCTAATACAAAATGTTGTCTAGCTATGTAGTCACAGGAATCTTTCATTACATTGCAAAACACATATTAACGGCACATTTGACATTTTCAGGAGACAAGAGCCATTGAGGATTTTTATGCATGTATGTGTACCTGCACACGCACACACACACACACACACACACACACACACACACACACACACACACACACACACACACACACACACACACACACTCACATTCACACACACACACACACACACACACAGACACACACACACACACACACACACACACACACACACACACACACACACACTCCCATTCACACATACACACACACACACACACACACACACACACACACACACACACACACACACTCATACATACATATTCATAGATTTATAGATTGTTACTAGACCAATGACCCAAGCATCTTTCTAAGCTTAGCGAAATTTAGCAGAAAGAATAATGATGTCCTGTATCCAAATAGGACACCAAGGGCCAGGTATTTATAAGCTACCTTCCTATTTCCCATCCTCTGGTCTAGGTTAAACTGGCCACAAGATTAACTCAGTTTCACATAGATAGGTATGCCTGTTCTATAAGAGAGTCAGTCTGCAGGAGACATGCCTGTCTCCCCAGCATGTTCTATTTAGGTCACAGAAAAAACTCAGATCCCTAGACCTTGTATTTCTTGTACTGTTTGACTTAGTAATATGAAAGGAATTCATAAGTGTGGGTTGAATTTTAGGGGTGTATTCTCAACATGATATGTAGCTGGGATGGTTGACTACCCAAAAGATATAATTATGCATTTCTTAGCATTGAGTTTAAGAGAATGGCTTTGGCACCATTTGTTAGTCAGAAATAGGCCTTCTTGAAGAATGTTAGTGTCTGCAGTGGAGTCAATTATAAACCTTCAGCTTGCAGTTATCTGCAAACATAGTCAGCTATAAACCTTCAGCTTTTGCTTCCACTTTAGAGAAATAGATGCAAAAAAGGAGTGGGCTCAGCAGCGAGCCCTGTGGGACTCAGCCAGTGAATGACCTCTTGATAGAGGTGGCATTACCTATTTATGACCTCCTGGGTCTTATCAGTGAACCAGTTGGCTATACAGTGAGTTATAAAAGGGTTTATACTTAATTAAGTGAGCTTATCTATGATGTCTGAGTGGGGTATTGTATCACAAGCCTTGACCAGGTTGGGGTAAGCTGTGTGAGCAGACTTCCCCTCATCATTGCTTTGGTGACACTCTCAAAGAAGTCCACCAGATTTAATAGGCATGACCTTCCTTTAACAAAGCTGACCTGCCATTGGGTCTAGCATTTGCAAGTTATGTATGTTCTCATTTATCATGCTCACAGTGATTCTTTACATCGCTTTACAAATGAGGTTGGTCAGACTTATGGGCTTGTAATTACGTGGATCTGTTGTTGGACCTCTTTTGTACTCGAAATGAATGATTCCATCTTACATTCTTTGAACAGAAAACCTGACTGTAGGCTCCAGCTGAAAAATGATTCAAGTGGACCAGAGAAGTCATGTTTCATGCTATTTAGTAAGCATCCTGGGATGTTATCAGGGCCCATTGATGCAGTGTTTTTGGCCTTGGAAAGTGCATTGATGAACTTTTAATTACTAATGGTTGGGGATGATCATGGTATGTGGTATTTTCTATGAAATATCAGGGGGGGTGAGTGGGGGATTTGAGCTGAACCTGTCAGCCAAAAGGTTGGCAATAGCCTCATGTCTCAGTCTGGGTGATTCCATTTAAAATAAGCTCTCTGCTTTGTTGTGTATTTCCCTTGAAGTTAGGGGCATAGCTGTAGAAAGCATTGTAGTTGTCTTTTGCCTGAAAAGTTATTTTTTTCTTCAAATTTAGCTGTTGACGTACTGAATTTGCCCTGTTATTTGCCTATTTGGAATGATTAGTGGGCTTTTAGTATGCTGGGCTTTGATCCTCCTATGCTTTGTCAAGATTTTTTTTCTTTTTTAGTATAACCAATTGATATTGTGATTCCACAAGGGTGGCTTGTCTTTTTTGTTTACCTTATTCTTAATTAGAGTGGGTACAGCTCACTTTATGCAGCTATCAGAATGACTCTACAGAGATTTTGTAAATAGCTCACCATATGCTATGGGGTTTACTGGGGTTTGGGGATGCTTAGAATTTAGTCAAGGTGTCACTTACTGCTCAATATTTGAGTTGTTTGGCTTTTGCTACATACCTACAATCAACTGCATTACTAGCTGAGTTAAGTACAAACTTGCAGTGTTAAAGATTGTACTGCATTTTATTTTTCTGTCTAATTGTTTCATTGAATATTGTTGTCTGTGTCTCTCTGTAGTTATTTATTTTTCTCTTTAATTGGTTCATATAATACTGTGGTCTCTCTCTGTCTCTTCAGTAGGTGGGGGCTATTGTGTTTCACTTCATTGATATTCAGTGTTAAACTCTTAGCCCAGAGGGTTTCCCTGTATTTATAAGTGTTAGTCACATATCTTTGAATTTATTACTGCTCAATATCTGAGTTGTTTGGCTTCTGCTACATACCTACAATCAACTGCATTACTAGCTGAGTTAAGTACAAACTTGCAGTGTTAAAGATTGTACTGCATTTTATTTTTCCGTCTATTTAATTGTTTCATTGAATATTGTTGTCTGTGTCTCTCTGTAGTTATTTATTTTTCTATTTAATTGTTTCATAGAATACTGTGGTCTCTCTCTGTCTCTGCAGTAAGTGGGGGCTATTGTGTTTCACTTCATTGATATTCAATGTTAAACTCTTAGCCTAGAGGATTTCTTTGTATTTATAAATGTTAGTCACATATCTTTGAATTTATTACTGCTGAATATCTGAGTTGGTTGGCTTCTGCTACATACCTACAATCAACTGCATTACTAGCTGAGTTAAGTACAAACTTGCAGTGTTAAAGATAGCACTGCATTTTATTTTTCTGTCTATTTAATTGTTTCATTGAATATTGTCTGTGTGTCTCTGTAGTTATTTATTTTTGTATTTAATTGTTTCATAGAATACTGTGGTCTCACTCTATCTCTGCATTAAGTGGGGCTATTGTGTTTCACTTCATTGATATTCAGGGTTAAACTCTTAGCCTAGATGGTTTCTCTGTATTTATAAGTGTTAGTCACATATCTTTGAATTTATTACTGCTCAATATCTGAGTTGTTTGGATTCTGCTACATACCTACAATCAACTGCATTACTAGCTGAGTTAAGTACAAACTTGCAGTGTTAAAGATTGTACTGCATTTTATTTTTATGTCTATTGAATTGTTTCATTGAATATTGTTGTCTGTGTTCTGTGTAGTTATTTATTTTTCTGTTTAATTGTTTCATAGAATACTTTGGTCACTCTGCCTCTGCAGTAAGTGGGGGTTGTTGTTTTTCACTTCATTGATATTCAGTGTGAAACCCTTAGCATAGAGGGTTTCTCTGTATTTATAAGTGTTAGTCACATATCTTTGAATTTTTACTGCTCAATACCTGAGTTGCTTGGCTTCTGCTACATACCTATAATCAACTGCATTACTAGCTGAGTTATGTGCAAACTTGCAGTGTTAAAGATTGTACTGCATTTTATTTTTCTGTCTATTTAATTGTTTCATTGAATATTGTTGTCTGTGTCTCTCTGTAGTTATTTATTTTTCTTTTTAATTGTTTCATAGAATATTGTGGTCTCTCTGTGTCTCTGAAGTAAGTGGGGGCTATTGTGTTTAACTTCATTGATATTCAGTGTCAAACTCTTAGCCTAGAGGGTTTTTCTGTATTTATAAGTGTTAGTCACGTATCTTTGAATTTATTACTGCTCAATATCTGAGTTGTTTGGCTTATGCTACATACTTATAATCAACTACATTACTATCTGAGTTAAATACAAACTTGCAGTGTTAAAGATTGTACTGCATTTTATTTTTTCTGTCTGTTTAATTGTTTCATTGAATATTGTTGCCTGTATCTCTCTGTAGTTATTTCTTTTTCTATTTAATTATTTCATAGAATACTGTGGTCTCTCTCTGTCTCTGCAGTTAGTGGTGGCCTTAGAATTGCCTGGCCCTCCTGTAAATTTGTGTTTAAACAATCCTCCTGGGTCTATCTCATTTGCTCACTCAACCGAGTACAGTGAGATCACATTTTGACTTCAAGCACTCCTACCAGTCCCATCTGTTCAGCTCTATCCAAGCTCTATTCCAGACAAGTGTCACTAGTTCATTCTACCTAATACAGAGAGAACATTTTTGAAGGGCAAGCAACTTAGGTCCTTAATTTTGAATTATCTTTTTTTCTCCTTTCTCCCTTTCCAGTTTCCAAAAAAAAAAAATCTAAGCTTGTTTCCTGCCTTTCCTGTAACTAGTCTAGTCCAGATGCAGATTTGCTGTAACCAGGACTGTTTGTAAGGTTCTGAGCCCTCAAAGCCTTTCTGCGTTGGGGGGAAGCCTTCTAGCTCATCACTGGGAGTGGTAAGCACTAGGTAGCCTGTCTACCACAAGCATGGTTTCTGGCCCACAAATTGTAGTTTATTGGCCGTTTGGGCAGTTTTTCCATCTCTTTCAAGTTTTTGGCTTAAAAGCACGCATTTGCACTTGCATCCCACGTTTCCTGTAACTAGTCTAGTCCAGATACAGATCTGATGTATCCAGGACTGTTTGTAAGCTTCTGAGCCCCCCCCCCAAGCCTTTCAGTGTTGGAGGGAAGCCTTCTAGCTTATCAGTGGGAGTGGTAAGCACTAGGTAGCCTATCTACCACAAGAGTGGTTTCTGGCCCACAAATTGTAGTTTATTGGCCATTCCTGCAGTTTTTCCATCCATTTCAACATTCTGGTTTAAAAGCCTAAATTTGCACTTGTTTCCCACCTTTCCTGTAACTAGTCTAGTCCAGATACAGATTTGCTATGTCTAGGACTGTTTGTAAGCTTCTGAGCCCCCCAAGCCTTTCTGTGTTGGAGGAAGCCTTCTAGGTTATCAGTGGAAATGGTAAGCACTAGGTAGCCTATCTACCACAAGAGTGATTTCTGGCACAGAAATTGTAGTTTATTGGCCATTTGGGCAGTTTTCCTATCTAGTTCAACTTTTTGGTAAAAGCCCATGTTTGCATCTGTTTCCCACCGTTCCTGTAACTAGTCTAGTCCAGATAAAGATTTGCTGTATCCAGGACTGCTTGTAAGCTTCTGAGCCCCCCAAGCCTTTCTGTGTTGGAGGGGAGCTTTCCAGCTTATCAGTGGGAGTGGTAAATACTAGGTAGCCTATCTACCACAAGAGTGTTTTCTGGCCCAGAAAATGTAGTTTATTGGCCACTTGGGCAGTTTTTCCATCTCTTGCAACTTTCTGGTTTAAAAGCCCACATTTGTGCTTGTTTCCCACCATTCCTGTAACTGGTCTAGTCCAGATACAAATTTGCTGTATCCAGGACTGTTTCTAAGCTTCTGAGCCCCTCAAGCCCTTCTGTGTTGGATGGAAGTTTTCTAGTTTATCAGTGGGAGTGGTAAGCACTAGGTAGCCTGTCTACCACAAGATCCAGGTACAGATTCTTAGTTTTAGCACTAGAATTTGCTTATTCATGCTCTGCACTTGTTCAGAACTTGTTGTTAACACTAAATAAGCTACAAATTACTACAGCACTCAACCTTCTTCTTTACCTAGAGGAAAACAGTTTTTGTCCATACTTTCCTCACTCGCTTAGAGAAAAACAGCTCTTATACTCACCTTCCTCACTTGTCTAGAGGAAAGTAGTTTTTTATTCAGGCATGTCCAAGGGTCAGCTGGGTCTACTTTACATGTTCAACTTTTCAGAAAGTCGACTTTCATATGGCTGAAACCATATGATCGACTTTCAAAAAGCCGACCATGGCAAATAAACAAAAAACACACAACAAACACCTTTCAACTCTTAGTATGGGGGAAAGCCCCCCTGACCCCCGTAACTTAAATATACCAACTCCGAGATTGCACTACAGTGCGGAAGAAGGAAATTTTCCAATTCCGCACTGTACAGAGATAGCAGTTCCCCATGGTCAGCTTTTCAGAAGTCAATCATATGGTCTCGGCCATATGAAAGTCAGCTTTCTGAAAAGCTGACCATGTGAAGGGGACCTGGGTCAGCTCCCAGTGTTCTCTCCTGTCTCTCTGATGAATCTGGGCATCTTGGGGCAATGTAGCCATTGCCTCATGTACACAGACAACCCTCTCCTCCTACCACCCAACACCACAACCTCTGAGAGATACACTTATCTAGCCAAACTGGAGGGAAAGTTGTCTCCAACCAAGATTGAACTTGACAGTCAAAAGGAGAAGGCAAACACTTGCACCACACCACACTCATCACATAGTCCCACTAAACCTACACCACCAAAATCCACACATAGAAACACAGAAGCATTCACAGATGCTCTCAGTAAAAATCTGCTCAACCAACAGAGACCTCCAAAGCAGAAACACAAGCAACCTTCACTCCCCAACATATCCCAAATGACACATAGCCCACAGACGCAGTGTGCCAATAACCCACAGCCCATAAGGCAAAACAATGTACCCAACACACTAGTCATAGGTGACTCTATAGTCAGGCACACTGATGTCCCACTCACCAGGCTAAACAAGGAGAAGGTTACTGTCAGCTACCTGTCGGGTGCCAGGATCTGCCACATAACCCATGCACTCAGGTCACTCCACAACAAGTACAAATATGACTCTGTCATTGTCCATGTTGGTGTGAATGACCTGAAATGTACCTCCCTGGACTACCATGAAAAGAGACATGGAAGAGCTCTCCAATCTTGTAGCCCAGGCAGTTATGACCCTAGCCCTGACTAGCATCCTGCCATCACCCAGAATGATACCGCAGTACAAGGACAAAATAATTGACTTAAACAATTGGCTAAGCTTCTGGTGTCATTCTAAGGGGATCCAATATCTGTTTGCCTGGGACAACATGGTCGACAGACCACAATGCTTTGCCAGAGATGACCTGCACCTGCCACCCCTGGGATTCCGGATACTGGCTAAGGGTCTTGCCACCCTTATAGTGCCTTTTTTAGGTAAGGTTCAAATGACAAATTTGCCACTGTAACAGGTACAGGCAAGCATAAACTGAGGGTAATGCTACTCAATTCTAGAAGTCTAAATCTCAAAATGCACTCACTCGAGTCACTCCTTAAAATGGAGAACATCAATATCTGTGCAATGACTGAGACGTAGTTCTAGGCTCTAGAGAGCACCCCTGCATTACCAAGCTATAACTCATACCACACTTTTCAGCCATTTAACCTGGACCACAACACCAAAGGAGGAGGTGTGTCCATATTATTAAGGATATCCACACCTCCTGGCTAGTTGCACAGCATAATGCATATGAGGTTATCCAAGTGCAACTAACTTGGGGCAAAACCGCAATCCAAATTGTAGCTTGCTACAAATCCCCCACCATGCTCCAGGATTCACACTCCTCTTTTCTTGATATACTGGAAAATATTAGGGTTCAACCAAACACCCTAATGATGGGCCATTTCAACTACCACACCATTAACTGGGAAAACTACTCAAGTGCCAACTGCTTCACTCAACGCTTTCTGGAATTCATCAATTCCAATGCCCTGGATCAACTTATCCACACCCACACCAGGGGCAACAATATCCTAGACCTAGTCATTACCAACATGAGTGACCGGTGTTTCACACCTGAAGTCAACTCCTCGTTGGTCAGATCCGACCATAAGCTAATCACACTAAATATCCACATCCTGCCCCCACCCACCATTATGGAAACCATGGTAAAATGTTTCTCCAAAGCCAACTTCATGCTTCTTAAGACAGAAGTGGCGAACTTCATGACACCCATGCAGATGGACAATACAGTTACAACTGCTGAATCCTACACAAATGCACTCTATAAGCACTTACATGAGTGCATGGATCATGCTATCCCAAACAGAAGCAAGAAGCTATCCTCCAAAAAAAGGAAGCCAATCTGGTGATCCCCTGCCACAAACAAACTCTACAACAGAAGGAAGAAACTGGTGCAAAAGAGAGTAAAATCCCATGAGTGGAAAAGCTCCCTGGTCAGCCAAGAAGCTGAAATCCCTTATAAGATCCTCCAAAGCTAGCTATTAAAAGAAAATCACTACTGATTTTAAGGGCAACTACAAAGCTTTCTATAGCTATGTCAAGAATCTCAATAGCAACATCCAGATCTGCTCTGAGTTACAGCACAATGGCATGAAAATTACAGAACCAACTGATATTTCCAACATCCTGGCAGATAAGTTCATTGCTAACTTTACCCCCCTCTCACCCCCTAAAGGGCCGATATCTATACAGGAAGAATGCAGAGTCCCTGTAATCACATCTATGCAGGTAAAAGCTGCACTCTCTAAAACCAAAAACACAGCATCCATGGGACCGGACAACATCCCAGGCTGCATTTTACACAAACTTCAGAAAGATCTGGCTCCCCACCTAAGCACTGTGTTCAATCATAGTCTCATATCAGACTTTGTGCCCATTGAATAGCACACAGCAACAGTTAGCCCATTCCATAAAGGGGGAGCCACCACTGATCCTGGGAACTATCACCCTATTAGCCTGATGAGCCTAGTCTGCAAGGCCACAGAACGTATTATCATGGAACTCATAAACAAAGACATTGGTAACATCCAAACTCTGGACCCCACCCAGTTCGGGTTTGTGAAAGGCAGATCATGCTTTCTGAACCTGATCGACTTCTTTGAGGCAGTCACCAAAGCCGTAGATGAGGGTTAGGTGGTTCACATAGCCTATCTTGACCTCAACAAGACTTTCAACACCATCCACCATTCAGGAATTATAGCTAAACTCACTAAACTAGGTATAAATCCCTACATCACAAGATGGGTTGCCAACTGGCACACTAAGAGAACCCACACTGTAAATGTTGCAGATTCCAAATCTGACTTCAAACCAGTGACAAGTGGAGTACCACAGGGTTCCATCCTGGCACCTCTCATGTTTGGTATCTACTTTTCTGAAGTACAGGTTAACACAAAAGGCCTCTGGCTAATGAAGTTCACAGATGACTGCAAACTAGGAGCTATAGTTGAGTCCCCAAATGATGTGGACATCCTACAAAAGGGCCTCACTGAGACAGATGCCTGGTGTCAGAGGCATAGCCTCAAGCTCAATGCCAAAAAGTGCATTGTCATCCTCTTTGGTAAAAACTCTGTACCCATGAGCTACCACATAAACGGCAGTCTACTTAACGCTGAATGTGTGATAAGAGACCTTGGGATCCAGGTGGACAGTAGTCTCTCATTTGATAATCGCATCGCCATAGTAGTCAGGAAATGTTTCTATGTGAAACACCTCATCACAAAAGGGTTCTCATCCAGGAAAAAAGAGGTCATTGTTCCCCTCTACTCGGCACTCACTAGACCCATTATATAGTACAACACCCCTTTTGGAATGTGCCTCACAAGACATCTGCAGCAGTCAGAAAGGCCACAGAAGTACCTCACAAAGAGGATTATTGGCCTCAAAGAGATGCCCTACACTGACTGTCTCAAGAAACTCCAGCTTTACTCTGTAGCATATCGCCTACTCCAGAGATATCTCTGCCTAACATATAAAGCTATGTTAAACCCAGAGCTGTTGGACATGCTACACCTAAAGAAATCCCAATCCCTCCAAGCTACACACTCTAGAGACCTAAACCTTGTCACCACAATAAACAGGACATGCTGGAAGGATAGATTCCTGTCCTAGAGACTTTCTATACTCTGGAACAAGCTACCCATCTATGTCAAGCAAAGTTCCTCATTAGCACTCTTCAAGAAAAAATTTGATGAGTGGATGGGAAATAGGAAATACACCCTGGGGATCACTTCTGTGACCCTGCTCGACAGGGGCACAGGAAATTAACTTTCTTGGGTGGCATAAGCCAGGGAACTTTGTTGGCTAGGCTTACTTAGGCCTTTGGGCTGATAGCCTAGTACCTACCTATGAACCTATGAACTTAGTAGAGAGAGGTTAGCCTTGGAATAACTCCTAAAGGTTTTTGATTTTGCTGTGTCTCCGGATTTAATTTTTATTTCAGGCAATATTGCCTTATCAATCAGATCTGGCAATAGAGAACATTACATTGAGTGAGAACGTAGTTCCCCCATGTTCATGAGTAAAAGGTCAAGAATGTTTTTACCACTGGTAGGAGAATGGGACAACTGTTACAGGATGTTGACATTAACAAAGTTTAGGAACAGGGCTTATGCCTTAGAAGTGGTGTAGGATTCCTAGTCTATAGAGGGGTAGTTGAGAACCCTCATGAAGACCATATTGGGTTTAATGGTGAAGGACTATAGTATACTGAGACAGGTAGTATGGGTTTCTTGGAACATGAAGGGAACCTATAGGTTGCAAGGATATGGTACAAGACCTTGTTTATGTTGACTTGCACATGTATGAGTTCCATAGACTCATAAACTTTAACTAATCTGGATGTGAGGTTGTTTTTAATATAGACTGAGACTCCTCCCCCTTTGGTTCCTTTCTGTGCAGTAACTGGTCTAAAGGTGTGAAAGGCATTATGACCTTCAGTATGGGTAGTCTCAATAACTTTGAACCATGTCTTTATTACTACATAGATGTCTACAGTCTCCAGGGAGAGGAAGGCTTGCAGGGAGTGGAGTTTCTTGTTAAAACTTCTAACACTGAGCAGTAGCACCTTCAGAAATTCCTTTGTAGGTTCAGTTAATTTGGGAGGTTTATCAGTTTGGAATTGCCTAAAAAAACTGACTATAGGGGTAGAAAATGTCTTTGCCAATATATGAAAGCTGAGTGGGGATAAGTACAGACTATTCCTGGGAAAACAGCACAGTCAACTAGGTCCTCCCAGGCTGTCAGATATTGTACTTGAATTGATACTAGAAGTTAAGCCAATTGTTAAAATCAATCATTTTCTGTTGGTAATGTGGCATCCTCCTCAGAGAAGGTAGTATGTTGATTAGTGCTAGGCTCTTACCTGCCAGAGATATATAATCAGTGAGCTCAAGCATATCTCGCTTCATATAGTCAATCTCAGGTCATTAACACCCACATAGAATATGATAGTCATACTGGTACCTGTGGTTCAATGACCTGAGTGTCTGTGTGACTTGACAGATCCTAGTCCAGGAAAGACAGCTTACTGTGACTCTCTCCTTACTTAGTCTGGTGAGGGGGACATCAATGTGGCTCACTATAGAA
>NC_056737.1:1879967678-1880010178 GCF_019279795.1 Protopterus annectens | reverse complement strand
GTTTTCTCTGAGTTCATGGGCACGTGTGTGCAGGAGTGGCCTTAGGTCAGCTGCTGCCCTAGGCAAAAGGGATCTACAGCACCCCCTACCACACCACTTGGTGCTGCCATCCTGGTCTACCTGCACCAAATAAATACTGGAAAAGCACCCCTGCTAGAGCAGTGCCCTAGGCGGCCGCCTAGTTGGCCTATGCGTAAGGCCAGCTATGAGTGTGTGTGAATGTGTGTGTGTGTGCTTGTACATGTGCATATGTGTGTGTGTGTGTGTGTGTGTGTGTGTGTGTGTGTGTGTGTGAATGCATGTTTGAGTAGGATATAACTAGTAGAATGTTTTCTGATGAACAGTATAATTAAAAACATGTTATAATACATTAATTTTAATTAAAACCCATAAGTGCAAAGAGTGGCAAACCCCAGTATGTAGTCTTACTTTTGTAAATATTATATTTCTTAATCTAGAAATCCAAAATATTTTTCCTGTATCAGCCCTTCTGGTCAGCCCTAATAAATTAATCAGACAACACCCATAAAATTAATGTAACTTCTTGCTATACATACAGAGAAGATGTCAAGTGTGTGTGTGTGTGTGTGTGTGTGTGTGTGTGTGTGTGTGTGTGTGTGTGTGTGTGTGTGTGTGTGTGTGTGTGTGTGTGTTTGTGTATGTGTGTGTGTGTCTGTGCACGTGTGTGTGTGTGTGTATTTATATCTATTTTTATATATATATATATATATATATATATATATATATATATATGTGTGTTTGTGTGTGTGCGTGTGTGTCTATATAGCTATAGTCTTAGTATATATATATATATATATATATATATATATATATATATATATATATATATATATCCTTATTTCAGTTCATAGTACTATTCTGCATGAATTTTTTATAAGGGAGACAAAGAGAAAACTGAAATGAAATAACCTGGGGACTCATTAATGTTCTGTGCATGTTACTCTGGAGATATCGCAATTGGTCATTTTTGCACGATGACCAGTGCTGCTAATCAAATATGCAGGAACCAAGGCACATAACATGACAAGCAGCCTCAGCTCAAGCCCAGTGTGCAGGTTCAGGGCCACATTGAGGTAAGGCTGTGCTTAACCTATGTGTGTACATGATGTAAACAAATGAGTGCACACAAAAAAAATAACTTGAAATGTTGAAGTGAGTGCACATGCACAGCACAACAATAAATAGGTGAATTAGGGAAATATAAAAGCAGCGGAAGTCTAACAACAACTGGGCAAGGAAGGCTGATAACTGTTTACATTGTACTGATTGCATTACTGATTAATGGGGACATGGAACATCACTGGCATTGTTATTCACATTAAGAGAGACAAAATAGTTAGTAAATGTTGATGAGAAAAAATGTATTGGAAAAGACATGGACGTAACAAACATTTAGAAATTCCCATGGGCATATGTATCAAACTACCAATGCAGAAATACTGGGAAAGGAACTACTTTAATTTGTTGGCAAATGCAATAACAACCGTGGCAGTAACATGCATGTGGTGTAGGGTAAGAAGCAAGACTCAGAAAACATCGAAATCATTATACAGTGTCAGGATCCGGATGGGACGATGACATAAGCAAGAAAAGGAAAATAGTGTTGCGGGAGCTGAAGCTATCCTTGAGTCTTAGTGATTACTTTCACACGTTGGAACCTCTTTTCACAAAATATCAGCAAGACAACAAGGTATTTTATATAGCAAATATCATGGAGAGCAGTAGGTTAAAAATAAAAAGGACAGCTGGACTCACAAGTCCCAAGATAAAAAGAGCCCAATCCTGGTGTATACATTCTGCTAACAATAGAGAAAAGGGAGTGGAGAATCTTAAGGACATGGAAACATTGCTACAACAAGGTTAGGCCAGGCTCAAAGAGAAGATACCCGCCCCCCCCCCTCGTTGCAGAAGGAGGAAATAGTCCACAACAACTGCAGATGATAAAGTGAACTACTGACAATAAGGAAGGAATTTTGTATCATTACTGTTATACAGGAAACCCAGAATTTCCAGATAGAGGATATATATTTATTTATTTATTTGTCTTTGTTTACCAGGAAAGTCTGAAGTGTAATACTTATTTTCAGCAGTGGCCCGGGGGGAAAGCTCCATTTGCTTACATTGAATTATACTACGTTCCAGGTAAACACAGAGTAGTTACATTTATATTTACATTTATACACAAACAGTAGTTACATTTATACATTCTAAGAATTTACAGTAGTCGAAGTTACTAAAGAGAAAGCCCATGTGCAACGTGATGGATTGTACAGGCTGCAGTTATTTATAAAAATAGTTTTGTCATTTTAGTGAGAGGTTGAGTGTAGTCTGTTTAAGAAGGGTATTGGTATGAAATATTATAATTAATATAATGATAATAATATAATATAATATAATATTATGAAAGATTAAAAGAGAAATTAGAAAGAAGAGGAATACTTGCACAAGAAAAACTCCCAAATGCTTCAAATAAAAATGTATATTCACTAATACAACAAATTTATGAAAAGTAACACAGAGACAAAGAAACTTTGAGCAACCTTGAAAAAGAAATAAAAGAGGTAGTGTGAAAAACATAACGAACAAAACTCAGAGATTTTTGAAAGGTATAAACAAGAAACATAGACACGGGAAAGAAAGAGATCTGGTATGGTGCCATATGTATGTGAAGGAGAAAGTCAAACTAATCAACACAAAAAAGCAGCTCCAAATATATTGTAAGAGAAATATAGGCAATGGCACCTAGATATGGGAAATTTCACAATACAAAAAAATAATAATGATAAATAAATAAATAACTAAATGAGGATGTAGAAAATAGGAGCTGTAAGGTAGAAGTTAAATAAATAAAAACTGAAATTATGGATTATCTGTGAAGTGAAGGATTTAATACGGAGAATCCAACACAGGCGATGCTGCAGCAGAATTGAAATATGAATTGCTAAATTAAGGAGCAGCAGATGGAGTAGGTGCCATCTGCAGAAGATTTGCAAAATGGTGATGCTCTTTGGCCTTTTACTGAAGACTGATACGAAAGTCCAGTTAAAGTTACACAGCAAGGGAAAGGTGGGAAACAGTGGCAACTCTGGCACTGATAATAATGTAGAATAATAGGCCAAAGGTTTCCATATGAAGGAACAGCAAATGAAGCAAGGTGCATCTGAAGAAGATATGTCAAAATAAGATTTTCTGGAACTTTCTGTAGTTTACACACATGAAACAGAACAAAGAAGATGTTCCTAGTCCAAAAGAAAATAATTTAAGTGACAATCTGCTTGATTTAATAGGGATGGATAGACATATTAAGGTAGGTGAAAGAAATAGATTGCGAAAAGTAAATAAGACCCACAATGCAAGAAAACTGATAAAAAAGATGAGCACAGTAATCAGGACAGTTAAGAGAAATTCATGTGATAGAAATAAATAGAATATATTACTTTGCAGCAAAAGTAAAAAATGGATGAAATGTTGACACAAAAATGTAGAGTAGCAAATGAAAGGAGTCAAAATACTTGGAAAGACAGGCATGGTAAAAGCAAAGCACAGTATCAAAACAGAGTAAGACCTATCATACTGAGCTGTAAATAATAAATTCAAAATATCAGCACAGGCAGAAAACACTTAGAAGTTATACAGATAAATATAAAGTTAAAACAGAAAATAAGCAATTCATTGATGACACAAAAGGATTCTATAGGTAATTATGAAGCAAAGCAAAAGGAATAGAATCATCACCAAAAGAAGATGACATAGTCGCATTTTAGAAAAGTATTTACAAAGACCCCATTGAACATACTAAAGATACTGAATAGATAGAATAATTAAAGCAAACAGTATGGTGCTCTAAAGTACAGGATATGAAATGGCTTGAAATAACAGCCAGAAAAAAATGAGATAAAATAAAAAAAAAATAAAAAAATAAAAAAAGGTCCTAACTAGAAAACTCCAGGTCCAGATACAGTGCCTAACTTATGGATAAAAGCATTAATACTTTTACACAAAGATTTAGCCATGAGTTAGTATTACTCAAATGCACATCCTAAACAAATATCAACCTGGTTAATAACAGGTAAATCGATATTCCTCAAAAGTGAACCTTCAACCCATCCTAAGACCTAAGAACTGTAGACCAATAACTTGACTTCAGGCAATATACAAACTAAATACTGGAATTAATGCAGACAAAGTTCATAGTCACTTAAAAAATAAATTATGGCAATAGAACAAACTGGTACCCAAAGAAAGTTATATAGAACAAAAGAAAACCTTTCGCTAAATAAAGCCATAACAGAGAATTGTAGAAAGGAAAAGAATGTAAGTGTGACATGGATAGACTACAAAAAATCATTTGACAGCATCCCACATTCATGAATAAAGGAATGCCTACAGATGTGTAAGATGCACCCTACATTGATTAAACACATTAGAGTAACCATGAAATAGTGGCAAACCACTTTGCAGTTGAGTCATGGCAAAGGGCAAATTGTTATCCGGGAGTAAAAATTCAAAGGGGGATATTCCAGAGAGATTGTTTGCAGTCAATGCTGTTTTGTCTTGCCCTTAACCCATTAAGCCTTTTACTCAACACATTAGGGTATGGTTACAATTTGGCTCCCAGAAAACAACATTTTTTAAAGACGTCTCATTTTCTTTTTGTGGATGACTTAAAACTGTATAGTTAGTGATGTGAAGAGTTGAAAGTGCAGCAACAAATGATTAAAACATTTTCAGATGATATAAGAATAACATGTGGTCGTAATAAATGTGCAAAAGCAGCATGTAAAATGGGAAGGCTACAACTCCAAGAAAATACCAACCTGGGACAGGAATGTGATATAAAGGAACTTGAGCAGTTGGAAGTGTATAAATATCTGAGAATAGAAGAAATATCAACAATAAAACATGAACAAATGCAAATATCGTTCAGGGAAGAATACTTCAGAAGACTAAAAGTGATATTGAAAACTGCCTTAACATCTAGCTATAAAGTCCAAGCTATAAATGTTTCCTTCTCCTGTTTTAACTTTGAGATTTGCAGGGATTGACTGGCCACAAAATTACTGGATTGCCTGGACATGAAAATTAGAAAAATCCTTCATGCTTACCAAACGATATGTAAAAAATCAATGTATGCCAAGATTATTCATTCCTCACTTTGATGGAAGTATTGACCTTATCAAAATTGATTACATGTTCATATCTGCAATTGTGGGATTGCATGCATATATGGTATTAGCTTCAGATTCAAACATACATGCATGAGTTTAATAGAAACATTTTAGTGTCAAGTAGGAACGGAAATCAAGCCCAAAGTAGACAAACATTAGACAGCAACTTGATGTGCTAAAACCAAAAGAAATGAGAAAAAAATGCTAAAGTTCCATAAATGTAGTAGCAAATAAACAGATGGCCTGGAACAACCTCAAGTTGACCACAATTTGATGTGGGATTGTTTAAGGAGAGATGAAGTGAAATCAAAAGATGAAAGGTTAATACTGGCAGTCCACGATATTGGACTACACTCATGATGGTTTACATAATTTGCTGAAAAAGTGGGAGAATCAGATAAACACAGGTTCTGTAAAAAATAACTGGAAATATTCACCAATTCTTGTTGCTAGTTGTAACACCCTCATGACAGATGGCCTATATAGTGAAAAGCATAATAATGTGGCAAGATTGATGCACTGGAGATTGTGCAAATGTTATAATATAGACGTAGTTGAGAACTAATGGAAACATGAACCAAGAAGCATTAAAGAAAAATGATGAAGTGCATACCACATGGGATCACCCATTACCAACAGTTCAAAAAATAGATGCATGAAAACCAGAGACAGTAGTCCATAAAAAAAAAAAAAAAAAAAAAAAAAAAGAGTAGCATTGATCATTGAAATTGATACACCCAGTGATTACAGTGTCTTATGTGCAGAGCGATAAAAATCATAAAATATATAGATTTACAGGCAGAAATGAGAATGATGTAGAACAATACTCAGACATAAAAAAGAACTTACAGTCATAGATATATTACCAATACATTCTGTTTGAACTAAAGAAGGAGGCAATTCTTCATACATTACATGTGTTGAGAAGGGCACTCTTGGCTCATATCAGAGACTGAAATAATACATAATTTCTTGAACTCTAATCATGCACTGATTTAGGAATGGAGTCCATTCCCGTCATGCCATTAGAAACCTAAAATACTTGGAAAAATTAAACCAAGATATGCCATTCACATGGATATGCCACAGAAAACAAATGCCACATGGCACAGAAAATACTTTATTATGCTACATAAATTGCTACAGATGTAAAAACCATAACAGGTGAAAATATGCACATTGGAGATGTGTGACATTAGGACACCTGAACTAAGATGGAAATCTTGCCAGAAGTAGTCAGTGGAGGTAGCTCAATACCAACTGTATGTATGTCTGTACAAGAATATGGACATGATTAAAAGTGTGATAGAAAGACCACTTGCAAAAATTATCTCCAAGAAGAAGTAGTCACACCATACCTGTGCATTATTTCATTATTGTGTATGAACAATTTCTACATGCACTGTTTCAAAGTATTATGTGATAGGAGCGGAAACCATGTGTGCCTATGTAAGAATCGTATTATGTGCGTATTAGCTACTGATGCTGCTACTGCTAGAAATACACAGTTAATGCAATAATGACAAAGTACACATATGAAGGTTTGTTGCTAACATTTTGGAAAATGATTACTGAACTGTGATTGTGCGAAACTCTGAATTCCTGGATCACAACACTTGACATACATCAAAGACAGTTGCAACATCAAATCAGGTTGTTGGTGAATTGTGGAAGCTGCCTAGAGTTGACATACAATTTTTAGACACTGTTGGCGCCCTTCAAGTATTGTCACCACCCTTCATCACAAGAAAGTCTGCAGACCCATGCTGCTGAGAGTAAATTCTCAGCAGCTTTTGTCACAAAATGTGAAATAACAATAACTGGTCCACTCCACTGATTACTTATATTGCTTTGTAATAATTGTTACACAGCAGAAAACGTAATACATACATCATTATTCTGAGCATGCTTAGGTTCATAGGTTCATAGGTTCATACTAGGCTATCTGCCCTAGGGCATTTATAAGCCTAGCCAGAATGTGTTTGGCTTTCGCCACCCATTTTAAATTTATTTTGCTATGCCCTTTTTCGAGGTTAGTATACTGTGCCTCTGTCTAACAGTGACACATAAGTGATACCCGGGGTAAACCTACGATCTCCCATCCACTCATCAAGATTCCTCTTGAAGAGAGTCAATGAGGGACTCTGCCTAACCTGGACTGGGATTTTATTCCAGAGTGAAGGGATCTGTCCCTCCAGCATGTCCTATTTATTTCAGTGCTGAGGTTCAAGTCTCTCGAGCGCGTAGCTCAATGGGATTTGGATTTTCTGAGGTGCAGCATGTCCATTAATTCCGGGTTGGACATGGCTTTATACGTCAGGCACAGATCGCCTCTGAACAGGCGGTATGCCACTGAGTAGAGCCGGAGTTTCTTTAACCGGGCAGCATATGGCATCTGTTTGAGCCCTTTGATCCTCTTGGTGAGGTACTTTTGGGGTATTTCCAGTTGCTGCAGGTGTCTGGTAAGGTACATCCCAAAAGGGGCATTGTACTCAATTATGGGCCTGATGAGGGATGAGTAAAGAGGCACAATGACCTCCCCTGATCTAGATGTGAATCCCTTCATGATTAGGTGGGCTATATAAAATGTTTTTCTAACCACTTTGGCCACGTGGTTTTCAAATGAGAGATTGCTATCAACTTGGGTTCCCCAGGTCCCTAATTACTTCTTCTGTACTTAATGGATTACCACCTATGTGGTAATTTGTGGGAACTTTGTTTTTGCCAAAGGGGAGGGATGACTATACACTTTTTGGCATTTAGCTTGAGGCCATGGCTCTAGCACCAGTTGTCTGTTTCTATGAGGCCCTTATGGAGGATGCTTGTGTTGGCTGGAGAGTCGATTATGGCGCCCAGTTTGCAGTCATCTGCAAACTTGGTCAGCCACAGTCCTTCCGTGTTGGCCTGTACCTCCGAGAAATATATACCGAACAAGAGAGGTCCCAGGACTGAGCCTTGTGGGACACCACTTGTAACTGGTTTGGAGTCTGACATGGCTCCAGCAATTCTAACCATGTGGGTTCTGTCCTTGAGCCAATTTGCAATCCATCTAGTGACATAGGGGTTTATATTTAAGCTGGTGAGCTTATCTATAATGCCCGAGTGGGGTATTGTATTGAAGGCTTTTGCGAGGTCCAAGGAAGTACAGGAATTAGGGGATGAAGATCACCCTCCCATCAAAAAACATAAAATATCAGATGTATTGAGTAAGCCATTCCAACATGTTGTCATTGTCCTTAATTGTATAATGTATTTTTCTTTTTACTCATACAAGATAGACAATGATGTATATGAACAGATGGCCTTTTAAATAAAACAGTTTGTAGACATGTGAGATTGCTGCAAATGAAGAAGTGATAACACTGTTGCAAGAAGGAACATAACTGAATTGATAACCTAAGCTTTGTGTATGAATGTATATGGATTGCCTTTAAAGAAGTATATCCTCAGGGGAACAAAACACAGGTCCTGTGATAGTACTATCACTATAAGCATTTCATGCATCAAGTTTTGTTGAATAAACTATTCCTGACTGTTAACACTTGATTCTGAACAAAATACTAAAAGGTACACACTACTGGAGTCAAACTACTGCAATGTACATCAATACTTTCTAGAAGTGAGCTCTAGTGACACCTCACAAGAAATTGTACCACAGTTTTCAGACAGCACACACTTGAAGGTATTATTTCAGCAGTGTGTTGGCATGACAAAAGTTATGAAAACACACGAGGGATTAAGAACATCTTCCTGGGTAAATGTAACTCCTACATATAAATATGCATGCAATCATATTAGCTAAGCAAAACTGCCTATTAATATTTATATTCCACAATCACAAGATGCAACACAACACTGGATTTGATCAACTGCCTTTGCAATTCATACAGTCTCTGCACCTGTATACTAAAAAATTATGCCAAAGAATCAGTCAGAGTACAGTTGTCACAAAGTTTACAGTAGAAGGGATGAGATAAGTAATGTTTGGATTGAGATGCATTGCACAAAATGTATATGAGATATCAAAAACACATAGCTGTGCAACTGTTACCACAGGGATGAATTAACCACATCACAACTGTTAATTAAACCACTCCTGCCTGTCATTATTCTGTCAGACAAACAGTAGTTACACATTACTGTATTTGAGCTCCAGCCTATGTAAGGATACGTTGAGCATTGTGTTTGAATGAATAAATGTCAACCATAATAGGCAGTATAAAATTAGAGCTTTATCACTCCTACTGCAAATGTTTGAAATGAAACTGAACACATCGTATGCCGTAGTGAAGCCAGTCCTGCTTGTTAGCATTCCCTTATGCACTCAGTAGTTATACTTTGCCAGACTCGAACACATGCCTAAGTCCACTTTCTCTAGAAGAGTGTATTAACTTCTGACATCACAAGACAAGTCGAATCAGAGATGTCAGAAAGCACTCACTTGAAAGGCTTACGTCAGCAGTGTGTTTGAATGGATACAGCTCCTCTAAAAGGTGGTTTGAGGGATCAAATTCTTTTATCTATGCAAGTGTTCGCAGATATTTGAGCTGTCTAAATCACATCTGTTGAGTAAGCCAGACATGTCTTTTACTATTCTCATACACATACACACACACACACACACACACACACACACACACACACACACACACACACACACACACACACACACACACACACATACACACACACACAAAACACTTCTACATTGCCAGATTGAAACACTTGACTATATAAGTCCACATTTTGTAGAACAATGTGTTTGAATGGATTTGGCTCCCCTAAAAAGGGGTTTTATGGATCACAGACCTGTAGCATATAAGCATACATATAATCCACATTACATCTGTTGAGTAAGTAAGTCCTGCCTCTCACTATTTTCTTACACACAGTACTTATGCATTGTTAGATTTGAGTACCACCCTACGTCCACATTCAGTAGAACAGTGCATTAACATCATAGAATAAATCATATCAGAAGTGTCATAAAACACACACTTGAAGGGATGACTTCAGATGTGTGTTTGAATGGGGTCTATATCATGTCAGTGAAATGACATTACAGCAAATGCCATTTCACCAACACATATAGACTGAAATCGGAAATGAGCGAAAGCTCAGGTCAGCGATTTCTTTCCCAGGGGAAAGAAATCATTTGGCCTAGCCATGGCATTGCCCTTTACCTGACTCTAATGTGATCTCAGAGTTGGTATATTTAGTTAGGGGGGTGTGGGGGCTGCTTGGGGGGTGTTGGGGCAAAGCCCCCCACTTTGTAATGTTTTAAGTGGTATGCTGTGTTTTGTTGGCTCAACAATTTTTTTTCATGGGAAAAAAATCAGTGAACTGGGGTTTCGCTCTTTTAAGACTTCGGTCTATATGTGCCAGCAAAATGGCATTCACTGTAATGCCATTTCGCTGACATAATATAGACCTGTTTGAATGGATATGGTTCCCTTAAAAGGATGGTATTGGGAATAACATCCTGTCACCATATACATCTCACATATGCTAAGTAAGTCAGTCATGGCTGTCACTATTCTCCTACATACACACACAGCACTAATGCACTGGCAGATTCAAACACCTGACTATTTATATCCACACTCTATAGAACAGTGCCTTAACTGCTGATGCCATAAGGGAAGCCTGATAACATGGGTTAGCACATAGTTGTAGTTTACATGACATAAGTTTAGAAGAATGTGGACATAGTCTGACAGATAGACAACATCAATGTGTTGATCCCAACTCACAACATACTATGGCAATAAGTCATGCATCACATACTTCACATTAATTGCTGCATTGGGAAAGAAATATATGAGTGTCACATTAAGATGCATGGAATGGGTGACAATGACAGATGTTAACCAAAGGTGTGTCACCCATGCATTCCTGACCATTCATCTCCAGATAACTGCATACATATCTTGTGTTTATGTACAAATAATTGACAAGTCACTGTGATGTGTGTAGAGTGTGTAAGGTAATTACAACAATATATGTAAAACATATACACTGCACTTATTAATACCACTGTGCAAACATGTTTATATTTCTACCAGTTCAACAGAACATACTTGGAAGGGTAATGTGAGTCAGTGCAACATTCATTTATATACAGAAGTAGACAGATTGCATTACAATGGATTCCTCATAAGTGTAATACAATAAGCCAATAAAGCATATACAACTAATAGAGGCCACTGACATTACTTTCAGTTTGTTACAGTTGGTTATGGAAGTACACTGCTGATGCCAAAATAATTTGCACAACTGATAGGCAAGTACTAGCGCATGCATAATTATTTTTTGAGTTTTTAATTTAGAGTGAGAAGTATCGATGGGATTTGCTGCTTGATGCCAATCATTGAATAAATTACTTCTGTCATAGATCTTTCTGTTACTAATCCTTTTCTGGCCATGTGTGAGGGGTTTGAATTTAATTTATGACATGATAAATATCTAGGAAATGGGTTTTCATGGCAGTGATGAAAATATGGCGCAAGCAGAGGATATGATACTGGTAGAGTAATTAAGGAATATGTGGGATTGTGATGGAAGAGTAACATACCTATCCATGAATTTAAGATGTAAAATGTTGTCATAAAGGTAACTATCACAAACTTTATACACAATGCTAGATTAGATAACTTGCTACATACTTGAATAATGTTATAATAAAATAGCGAAATCTGCAGTAAACTATAACAATAGAACACGCCACCACCTATCCTTCAGAGAAATAAATTGGTTGAAACGACCACCTCACTTAGCTCTTTCTCAGATAACTATAATATACAGACTTCTCTATAAGCGGAAAAATTGCCCAGCTCTTAACAACTTAATAGAACATTACTCCCCCAATAGAATTTTATGCTCTGGAGAAAAATTGCCAATCTCTGTCACCATATAATTTAATACCACAGGTGACTCTATATCCAAATAGCATAGCTAAACTATGGAACCACATCCCACTACTAATGAACTCCATTCACAATACAATTAAAACTTCACCTATCAAAACAAAGGAACTGCTTCTGTAGATCTCCAGGATAAATGCCGCTGCTATCTTTAGCTTGCCATTTCAGCAAAACATTTCCTTTCTTTCAAAATCCTTTTCCCCACAATCGGTCTTCAACAATGCCTTAACAGTTTTAATACCATCTCTCAGCTATATTGATTGTTGATATATATATATATATATATCTATATATATATATATATATATATATATATATATATATATATATATATATATACACACGCACGCACACACACACACACACACATATATATATATATATATATATATATATATATATATATATATATATATATCTATATGACTAACAATCAAAATGTCGAGGTGGTTTTCCTCGACAGTTGGAAAGAAGAACATGGAGTGGCAGAGAGGCAAAAGTATGACCACAATTCTTGTTGACTGTGAAACATCAATAAGGTATTGTGTTCATAGTTTGAAGCATTGGTATTTTAAAGGGCATCACACTACAGTGGGGATCAGGGAAATTAGCCTTTTCCTCACTGTAGTGCAATCTTGGAGTCAGAATATATAAGTAGCAGGGGGTGTGGGGGCACAGCCTCTCACATGGGGGGGTGCAAGGGGGCTTGCCCCCTGCAAAATGGTAAGACATTTTCTGCCTCATAGCGGATGTTTTTTCAGGATGGTGAGTTGTTGAATGTCGATTCTTTCCTTCGAAGTAATTGACATTCTAAACAAGTGTTGCGATTTTATTTTGTTGTCCCGGGTCGGGGTTGTGAATGGTCAAGCAGAGCCACCTTGACATTTTGATAGTAAACCTATATATATATATATAGTTTCACTTAAAAATCCTGAAATATCACAATCCTGAATTTCAGAAAACGTCATAATCCCGAAGCCCAAAATCTTGAAAACTCAAAATCCTGAATACCAAAAGAGTGAAAACACACAGTATACATATGACTATAGAGAACACAAACCAGATTACATTCCACCAAATATAAGCAGGGGGTCAGACTATATATATATATATATATATATAATTGTCTCCGAACCTGCTTTACACCCTCGCTTATTAACTGCAATATCAACATTTCCTAGTTCCTTCCCTTACCTCAGTTTACTTGAATTTTTTAGCACTAATCTCATAATCCATTATCTGTCTTACAAACCCAGTAAAATACCTTTACAAATGCTCAGTGCTTAACATCTGTGAATGCATAAGTCTATTTTATACTGCAAAGGCTACCTCTAATTTCCTATGAATGTAATCTGCTTAGCAACTGTATGTCTAATTTTTCATGTATATTACTTAATGTGTATTCATGTATATTACTGAATGTATGTTTAAAAAATGTTTTTAATATGTTGAAACTTTTCTCCCTTTGCCTCTGCTAAAAAGTGTTTTTGAGTAAAGCCAGTCAAACAAATCCTGTAAACAAAAGCCAAATAATAAAATTAAAATTAAATCGTATTAAATTAAACTATAATTTTATATATGATGAAGTGGCTTGGGCCACGAAAGCGCTAACCATTGTGGAAATAAATTTTGTATTTTTTATTTAGCAGCCTTGGTCTGTTGCTTCCAGTGTTTTTATGCTATTTGACTGGATTTTGGAAGCACAGTTTACCTTAACCACTTATTTTTTGGTTTTGCTCAAGATATATATATATATATATATATATATCGGAAATTCTGGTGTTCGAATATCGAATCTAGTAAATTCCAACAGTTTGGTAATTCGGTATTACCAAATTTGGATAAAGAAGTCGGACAAAATGTGGAAAAATGTTTTGATTTTCAACATTTTGATAGTAAAGATAGATAGATAGATAGATAGATAGATAGATAGATAGATAGATAGATAGATAGATAGATTTCTCCCCATAAGTATAACAGCCTGTACTACCCCTTCCCCAATGTGTTGTTTGGTCTAATATACATTTCTTTCCTTTGTTGTAACAGGGATTTGTTTGTTTGTTTGTGTCTTTCTGCTTTTCCTGGTTAGGGGTCGCCACAGCGGAACTCCGGTCCACTAATGATTGGCAGTAGAGTTTTACGTGCTGGCTTGCCGGGCCTAACGCACAACATGTCGCCACACAGAAGACGCTCTAAATGAGAATCGAATGGGCAATGTCTAACTGTTGTTGTAACAGGGATATGGCTCCAAAATCAAAAACTAATGAGTCATTCTTACAGAAACATCCCTTTTTAAGTGATGAGAATGAGATCATAGTTCAGCCCCTCTATCTCCATGGGTTATTGTACCATGATACACATTCTGCAAGCAAATCTTTGACCATGTCTGATGGCAGGTGTTTATTAATGTCAGTGCTGTAGGTGACCAGGGCTGTGAATAAAAAATGCTTCAGCATAAGACCACTGACATGATTAAAAAGGCTATCAACAAAAATAAAGGCTTTACCATGGGAGTGAAGGGCTTCTTCTGGTGGGCCATCTACCAAACTACCACACACATGCTCAGGTGGAGGAGTTCCTGCAAACTACGAGGCATCCCAGCAGCTCAGAAGAATTCCACAGTGCTGTTATGGATGTTGAGCAAGAGGTGAAAAACAACCAGACAATTTCTGCTAGTGATGCTCCAAGTATGACATTCTAATACATATATTAGGTATATCTTTACAATTTGTATTTAGTTGTATGGTTATAATACCGCTTTTAAGTGAAATTTGAGTATCTACATACATCTGGTACTGTGGTACAATGACAACTTGCACACGGAATGGACATACCATTTTTTGGTATAAGTAATATGTATTAATTTCTAAGATTATCTCATAGGGTCATAGATGTTTCCTAGGCTAACGATCACAACAACCTTTTTAAGGCCATGCATCCCAAATCTCTGACAAGTTGTGGTACCCTTGATAAGTGTAAGTAGGGGCTTGAGAGATGAAACATTTACAAGCAGGCACCTCAGAGATGAACCATTTGCAGGTTGCCTGCATCCATTAGAGACATAGGTGCCAAGCCGGGGATCAATTTCCAGTTACCCTTCCAATTGTCCAAGTTGCACTTAAATTGGGTTAGGGAGGAACTCTGCTTCACATGGATGGGGACCCTGTTCTACAGGCAAGGTTTAAGTCTTTGGAATGGTAATACTGGTGCTGTTTGCTTTGCTGATATCCAGGAGGTCTATCAGAGTGGGATCTGACAATGCCCTGTGTGCCAGGCATATATCTCCCCTCAACAGCCTGTAGGAGACAGAATACAGGGATAGGGCCTTGAGGTGGTCTGCATAGGATATTTTACTTATGCCCTGTATTCTTTTATTGAGTATTTTCTGTGGACATTCCATTTATTGGATATGCTGGTTAGGTACATACCAAAGGGGGCATTGTACTCAATGATAGGTCTGATGAATGCTGAATACAGTGAAACAATGGCTTTCTTGGACCTAGATGCCATACTATTGTTTATTCATTGTGCAACATAGAATGATTTCCTCACTACTGTAGACAAGTGATGTTCAAAGGCTAGATTACTGTCTATGTGTGTCCCCAAGTTCCATACTACTGGGTCAACTCTAAGGAGTCCATTGTCAATATGATAGTTACTAGGGGCGGATGACTTCCTGAAGGATTCTATTATGCATTTCTTGGCATTTAGTTTTAGTCTATGGCTCTGACACCAGCTGTTTGCCTGTGTCAGCCCCTCATGCAGAACATTTGTGTCAGTGTGAGATTCAATGACTGCTCCTAGTTTGCAATCATCTGCACATTTAGTCAGTCAGAGACCACTGACATTGGCCTTGACTTCAGAGAAGTAAATGCCAAAAAGGAGTGGTCCAAAGATTGATCCCTGAGAGACTTCCACTTGTGACTGGCCACTTTGTAGAGGTGGACTCCTCAGTTTTAACCTCCAGGATCCTGTCTTTGAGCCAGCTGGCTATCCACTGGGTGACATACGGGTTTGCATTTAATCTCTTGAGATTTTCAACAATCCCAGAGTGGGGTATTGTGTCAAATGCCTTGGCCAGGTCAAGGTAGCCAGCATGAACCATTTTGACCTCATCCATTGCTTCGGTAACCTTCTAAAAGAAGTCCACCAGGTTGAATAGGCATGAACTGTCCTTGAAGAAACCACACTGGGTTGAGCTCAGTGTCTGGAGGTTTACTATATGATTATTGATCAATTCCATGATAATTATTTTCAAGGCTTTGCATATAAGACTAGTGAAACTTATGGGTCTGTAGTTTCTAGGGTCTGTAGATGGCCCACCTTTGTGCAGAGGGCATGAAGCCTGTTTGGAGGTCACAGTTAAAAAGCAATTCCAGAGGGCCTGATAGGTCATGTTTCATGATATTTAGAAGACATCCCGGGATATTGTCTGAGCCATTAATGCAGTGTTCTTGAACATAGAGAGAGCATTAAGGACCTGTTCCCTAGTGATATCAGGAGGAGTTATATTTGATGGTATTTCCTGAGGAAAGCCTGTGGTGGAGAAAGGGGAAAAGTTGGAGATGAATTTGTTAGCCAGTACATTTGCTATATCATCTGGCTCAGTATAGATGGCTCCATTTACAATGAGCTCTGCACATAATTGTGTTTTGCCTTTGAAGTTGCGGACATAGGTAAAGAATGCCTTGGCCTGAGAGGCCAAATTTACCTGAACTTTGGCTTTGGTATGCTTTATTCGTTCTCTGGGTTGTTTGTTTAGTTTGCTGAGAGTGTTTTTATCCAGCTGTGTGCTGCACCTCCTAATTTTTGCCATGACTTTCTTCCTTCTGTTATAAAGCCTATTTATTTTGTGATTCCACCACGGTGGCTTGTTTTTTGAGTTAGTTCTGTACTTCTTCCTGCTGGGTACAGTTGCCTCTATGCAGCTATTAACATACTTGTATAGGGTTTCTGTGAACAGTTCCACATAGGCAGCAGTGTTCTCAGGGTTTATGGGGGCTTCAGATTTTGCCAGGTTATCACTTAATAGCAGGAAGTTAGCCTTAGAGTAGTTCTTGAATATTCCAGGATTAGCTGGGGGTCCAGGGATTATTTTTATTTCAAAGGAGACCATTTTGTGGTCTGACTTTACCAGAGAAGATTTTACACTAGGGGGTGTGCAGCAATCTCTCATATTAATGAGGATCAGATCCAGTATGGTTGCACCACTGGTTGGTGTATTGACAATCTGGTCCAGGGAGTTTGTGTTTACAAAATCCAGGAAACTCTGTGCCCATACATTTGGTGCTGTATAAGATTCCCATTTAATAGTGGGGTAATTAAAGTCACTCATGAATATGGTATTGGGGTTGGATGTTGACTATTTCCAATAAGTTTAAATACATGGTATGGGTATGATGGGTCATAGAGGGGGACGTATAGCTTGCAAGGAAGGGGTATTGGATTTTGCCTATGGTGATTTTAGCATGGAGTAGTTCAAGTGCATTGTCCTATTTGACCAGCCTTGAAGTATATTTACTTTGATGTAATTCCAGACACCTCCATCTGTAATTCATGACTGTGTAGTAACTGGTCTAAATGTGTAGAAGGCATTGTAACCTTCCACAAATTTAGACATGTGTGGTTGATTTATTTAGGAATAGATATTGTATTTTATATATGTTTCAATTTTTTTTATTTTTCTGTTTTTCTTGGTGAATTCATGTGTGAGGAATTGTCTGACACCAGCACTGGGGAAGTCCCTCCTCCTGATTTTAGAGGCTCAGTAGACTCTGACAGTAATGGTAGGGATGATCAGGGATAGTCTGGTGTTGCATAGGATATGTCTGACATGGAGGTTGTAGCTCTCACATCTCCTCTCCATGATATAGGTGTGGTCATTATGCCTTCGCATCCCCATGATACAGACCTATCTGAGATTGTACAGGTTAATGGTTACATATTTGACCAAGGTAGTGTGATTTCCCCAGTTGCAGAGCTGGCAGAATCTCATCCTGTCCTTTGCAAGGGTGAAGTACACTACAGAGGTGTTGGTAGAGGTGATCAAAGAAGTTATGCTTACCACCCTCCCCTTTATGTTGGTGTTTCACTATCTGTCACCCAACATATGTGCAGGGCTGATGTGGAGACACAGAGAAGTTCCACCAGGGCCTTGGAAGAGATATAGTCAAACTACTGTGAGTCATACATTCTGACATACGAGACTGCATGAAGCCTGTGGTGACACATTGGACCATACAATGTGGTCTACTGGTACATCATCAGATGTCAGCCATCATGGCTGTGGACATACCAAATCCCACTACCACAGTTGTAGTACTTCCTCTGCCACATCAATGGTGGATGTGTCCACACCCACACTTGGTTAGCCATGTGGTCAAGGACATGGGGGTAGACGTGATGACTGGGCCACCAGCAAACATCATTCACATTAAGGTAGCACTGCTTCTTCAAGTCAGAGTCATGAAACTAGCAGTGCGACTCTTGGCAGAGGTAGTTCACTTGGCTGGGGCCATCCATGATCAGCTTGATCCTCTACCATGCACGTCTCATGACCATCCAGGATGCCAGAACATAGTGGTAGCAGAAATGTTGTGGCTTGGTCTTAGCAGACCCACACACAGTACACCTCACATTCACCATGACACCACACACCCGTGTACACATACACACACACACACACACACACACACACACACACACACACACACACACACACACACACACACAAAATCCCCAAAATGGGATCCATTATATTTCAAGATACTTTCACTGAGAGAGCATAATTCCTATTATCTTATCTCTCACACTCACACACACTTCCTCTGTATCAGGCTTGCCCTCCAGCAACCACCCCCCCAATCACACACACGCGCACACACACACACACACACACACACACACACACACACACACACACACACACACACACACACACACACACACTGTGCTAATGATGATGATGGTTGTGCTCTGCCATTGGCAAAATCTGTGATTTAGGGTTGCATCTGCCTGATACTCAGAGTGGCCAGCTAATGTTTGTTTAGTCAAAGGTCATGTTTTCATTAGGGTACATAATATTGTTCACTTTTTTTTTTTTGTTTGTTTGCTTATCTCCAGTTCTGGTATTAGAGGTAGCAGCGATAGTAGTAGTACTAAGTAGTAGATGTGTAGTACAGCTTGCTCAACCTCTTGTGCAGGTGATGCTGAGATTGCATGCGTTGTGATGCAGAAATCGAAGCACTATATTTCTCTCCCCTCCCCTCATTTACTGTCTATATGCATACACACATATACATATATTCACATAAACATGTTTATACACACATACACACACACACACACACACACACACACACACACACATATATATATATATATATATATATATATATATATATATGGGTTCCATACACTAGATCAAATTTTCACTAATTTGAAATAGTGCATGGAATGCTCACTACAGCGAAAGTGCACTTAATCGAAAGTGCACTTATGCAAAGTTCAGTACAACGAACGGGTGTTGTACTGAACTTCTGTGCAGTACTCACGGACCTCAGGGTTAGGGTACGGGTCATAGTAAGGGGATAGCCCTACGGGCTATCCCCTTACCATGATCTGTGCCCTAACCCTAAGGTCCGTGATGACTGCAGTGCAGTGAAGGACATAGCAATGTCCTCCACTATTGTGTGATAGTCACGACCTTAGGGTTAGGGCATGGGTTAGGGTAAGGGGATAGCTTTACTAACTATCCCCTTACCCTAACTCGTGCCCTAACCCTAAGGTCCATGACTATCGTACCATAGTGGAGGACATAGCTTGTTTTTTTATGTCCTCCACTGTGCTGCGGTGTTTTCGGTGAAGTGCACTTACGCAAAAGTTCACTTTCATTAAAGTGAACGTTCACAGATGTGAGGCTTCCTATTACAAGTTCGAAGTAGTGAACTTTTGTTCTTGTAATAGGAATCCATATATATATACTGCATAGCATAGAAAAACAAACACTCAGACTGCAGTAACTTATATATTATGTACACATACACATGCACGGATGCACAAACATATACTAATATATGGATCCAGGTAATTTTATTTAACGTTCATTTCATTATGCCTCATTTGGTTGACCCCATTTCATCAAAAGTTAATTTCACTAAAAACTCATTGGAACCACTGCCATTGACTAAAAACTGTGGTTGTCAGAAATGTCTCAACAAACTTCAGATGGTGAGAAAGGCAATGAGATTTCTTTTTGGGTGCAAACATCAGCATCATACAATATGAAAATAAGAGTGTTAGCTGTCCCACGGTGTAATAAGACACAGTGTGGAATTATCCATGTAGCCAGGAAATACTTTATTCTGTGCATGGAACATGGTGATTATGCTCCAATATCTGGAAAAAGACAAATCAGTTAAGGGCTTTCATAGAGCAAGACCCTATGTTAATAAATATTAAGCACCCCCGGCTTCAGTTGTTAAGACTGGGAATTGAGCTAGACAGCTAAATCTACCAGTATTGACCAGTAAACGAAAGCAGCATTATAAAAACAGACTTGCTTCTGCCTACTGTCTGTGCTGGTAACTTTTTCTAACATAACAGAATCTCTTATACTCTCTTTCTGAAAATGCTTACTAAGTGCTTTATTGCTTTGAAAGCCGACAAAACATTTCAAACGTTTTTGTAACCAGCAGTACATGGAGCAAAAAAGCTTCACTTTTGAAGAGGATTTCTTGGCATCCATGTATCAAACTCAAAATAAGCCGATTATGATCAGCAACCTACTTATAATGCTCCATATCCCTTATAAGGGCCAGAAAAATGAAAGATGCACTTTTGCCCCATTAACTGAAACATAAAATCAATCTTACCCAGCATAATACTGTCCTTTCCTCCCAGAATGCCAACAACTTCCATGCATTCTGCATATGTTTTCACTAAGTACTCATTCTTCTTCCTTTTTCACTATTAATGTTGTAAATCATCCATGAGATCGCAGCATCTTCTGTAACTAGAATTTGTAGTCTTCAACTGATTACATACCTGCCAGAAAACCAAACATGGTACATGCAGTGAGAAGAAAGGAGTACACTTAGAAACAAATTAGAAACAAGCTGATCTAACATGAATGCATTGGCATTATGTCAGCAGCTTTTACATTCATTCATACATCAGGTATTTTCTTCCAATGTCCAATGTTTTTAACATCAGCTTTCTATTTCACGTAACTTTGGCTATCAATAGTTCTATTTCTGCTTGTCTCCTCTTTTTCTAAGACGCACTCTGCTCACTGAACCCAGGCTCATATTCCATCTTGTGTTTTTGCATACCTGTGACTTGACAGAACCAATGTGTTGCTTCCCTTAAAATGTTTTAGTTTAGTGGTTAGAGGTTCATATGATTGCTTCTTCTTTAACAGCTGTGCAGAGTAATCAGAAGTTAAATAAATTCTGAAGTACATCTTAAAAATCTCTGTCATCCTTTCTTGTCCTAGTAATATTTCTTAGTTTTGAAGCTTCAGAAATCAGATGGTAATGTGTCTGGGTCTATTTAAATAGGATTTGGTTTTTAGGTTGCATAGTTGCATGTGTCCTCCATATTTGCAGCAGCTGTATCAAACTAAGATCTTTGAGTACCACTGGGAGCCAGGACATTCTGAAGTGGAGAGAGTTACCTTGTTCCCACTGTTCTGTAAGGCTGCGTAGTCTGGAATTGTTGCATCTAACCCACATTTCGTGATCATCAGCTTGGAGTGCATATGTGTATTTGGAGCTTGCAAAAATTCATTTAGAAATGGCAATCCAGGTTAACAGTTGAGATCTCCAAGTATCTTACATTCATTGCAGTACCCTGAATTATTCCCATAATCTCTATAATTTGCTTTAATTTCATGGAGAACTGTAGGCACATTCATAATAAACACCAAATGCTTTAAATTGTTAAAAGTAGTATGTGAAAGGTTAAGAACAGTGAACAATGTTAACTTTCAAAATAAAACAGAAAAGGCAGTTTATAAGAGGAAATCCCTATATTCTCCTCACTTTCCATACCCCAGATGTATAAATGCAATTTGTCTAAGCTCATGCAATCTTGTTGCTAAGGGGGAATTTATTCCACACTTACACTATGTTGTTCAAAACAGTATTTAACAGAATACAAATCTCACTAAACTTGATTGACAAATCGCATTTTGATCAAATTTACATTAAAAAAAACTTTCTCATCTTCTGTAAAGTAGTAATCACTCCTTTCATTACTTCAATCACTTCAGTTAGTACATGCAAGTCAACAGAAAGGTGATCTACAGATTAAATCAGAAACATAGCAGAATACACAGCTTCATGCGCTGGCCTGAATGGTGTGGCCATGTAATCAAACATAACTAAGACAGAGGTTTGAAGAAATGCCTGCAGTTTATTTCCTAGTCAAATTATTAGCTTTAATCTTTGCATATATCTGTATTCATCAACCATTTACGTAAGAGATAAGTTAGTTTTTCCATTGGAAGCATTCCTTATTATAGACAATGAAACATATTGTTCAATGTCACCTGCAAAAGAGACTTACAGCTGGAAGTGACTTATATATATATATATATATTTGTGTGTGTGTGGGTGTGTGTGTGTGTGTGTGTGTGTGTGTGTGTGTGTGTGTGTGTGTGTGTGTGTGTGTGTGTGTGTGTGTGTGTTTGTGTGTGTGTGTAAAAATATTATTGTTTTGCTCCTCTATAAGCTATAGTCACTAAAATATTAACACGTTATGAAAACTTGTGGGCCTTTTTTTACTTAGTGTATAGCTACACAGTTGAGAACAAACTCTCATTAATGGACCACTACTTTGTGATGTTAAAATATGTTCAATCTTAAATATTTGAGCTTAATTTCTAAATACTGAAGAAAAGATGTCAACAGCTTTAATGATAGCTCTAAACTAGATTATACCTTAGTGGGCTATTTGAGATGGTGGCATGATTTTGGACTGTGTCAGTGTATACTTTGTGCAGTAGATTGATTTTCCTAATGAAACACTAACAGGAAGATACTCCTGAAATTATTATTATTATTACTATTTTTATTATTATTGTTATTGTTATTACAATCATTTGAAAGTTGATACCATAGTTAAGACTTTTGCCTCCCATGCTCAAGGTACAAGGTTTATTCTTGACCACCGACCATTCCCCGTATAAAGTTTGCATGTTCTCCCAATGTCTTTGTGAGGTCTCACCTCCCCAAATCATGCTCAGTGATTCCACCTCTAACTCACCCAAGAAGTTGTGGGTATATACCAGATGGGTCCTATAAGGGAAAAAGTTCTATATATAAACTGTGGTGTGCAATATTCTCTAAAAAGTAAAACATTGATCACAGACTGTGTTTTGTGTCAGGGTGGGGTTGCTCTACATGATTTGGTCATGTTGACTAATGTCACCAAAAATTATTTGCCAGTTTTACAGGTTTGAAGATCTCAGCCTTCTCCAGTCTACACCAGGGACTCATGTTAATGGTGGGAGGGTTTTATGTGCTCCTACTGGCAAGTGTGTATCCACCATAAAGTCTAGCTGCCCTGGGTCAATAAGCAAGCAACTGGTTGATGCTGTACAGCTCCAGTTACTTACAATAGCTCTGTTGAGAAAGAGGTGGACGTAAAACCAATCAACGTGACAAACATGAACTAAGGATTGCTACACTTAATGTAGTTTCATTGACAAGATGCATCTTGGAAGTGTTTCACATGATGGTTAGAAGGAAGCTGGACATCTTCTGTATCCAGGGCACAAGTTGGAACTAATCTACTATTCAGAAGCAGGACAAAAAATGGTAAGGGGATTGTGGTGTGGGAAGATCTTCAAAGGACAGTGAGGGATGTCATCAGAGAAGACTCATGTCAATAAGATTCCAACATAAGGACAAGGCAGTTCTCATAATCTCATCCTATACCCACAGCATGGTTGTGATTCAGGCAGAGTTACAAGACTTTTTAAAGCAGGACAACATGAGCTGGTGGTGATAAAGGGGACTTGAATTCACATATCTGGACAGATGGAATGGATATTGGCCCACATGGATGGGGCAATAAGAAAAGGAAAGAAAGCCAATTCTAGACTTATGTCTGGCAAATGGCCGGGTGGTGGTCATCAAATGATTAGCAAGAGATACAGGCACAAGATCACATGCAAGAGTGGCCAACATGCAACTCATGTAGACTTCCCTGTAGTAATAAAAGGCCACTGGGATAGAATCAATGATTGGAAAGTCATTCCCAGTGAAACAGTTGGCCCACAGCATAAACCACTGCCACAATCAGCTACAAACAGTGGTTAGAGAAGGCTCTAAGGTCCACGGTGATTAGACTGAATACTTGAAAGTTGACTGGAGAGAAAGTACAAGAGTTCAAGGAAATACCCAGGGCTATAGCACCTCAGGAAAAAAGGTAAATAGCTGGACTTGAAGAAGAATGGCAGTTTCTCGAGACATCATTTGTAAAGACAATAGCACAAATGTATGTCCTAGACAGGTATGGAAATAAGGTATATAAGGAAAGCAGATAATGGAATGTGGAGGTCCAAGAAATCATCAAAATAAAGAAGGAGTGCGGTAAAAAGTGGGAGAAAGAAAAGGTGGACTAGACTAAGAAATACTGGTTGGCAAAGAAACAGGTTAAAAAAGCAATTGCAATAGTAAAGTACAAGGCATCAAAGGTACTCTGCCAACTTCTAGAAAGTGACTCAGTAAGTGGCACAAAGAAACTTTATCAGATGGCAAGGCAAAGACAGAAAGATAAAGATGACAGTCAACAGACATCCTTCATAAGTGATGCCAGTAACAACCTGCTCACCAGTTCACAGGACATCAAAGGCAGATGGAAGGAGTACTTCCAGCAACATCCAAATGAAGAAAACCCCACAGAAGCTGTACTGCTCCTGACACGGCCTTTGATGTAAGAAAAAGGGGAGTCCACCCTAGAAAAAGTAAGAACTTCACTAAGGAAAATGAAGTCAGGAAAAACAGCAGGCCCAGATAAGATCATAACAGACATGCCCAAGATGTTGGGTAAGTTAGGAGAGAAATGGCTGCTGAGGATACTTATGGTTGTATGGAAAGAAATGTACATTCCATATGGCGTAAGAATAAGCATACTAATGCGAATGTACAAGAACAAAGGGGACAATCACATCTGTGGGCAGTGTAGAGGTATTGAACCCCTGTCAGACTGCATGAAAGTTCTAGAGAGGGTGACTGATAAACAAGCACACAAAGAACTAGAAAGTAAGCTGGAAGATGAGCAGTTCAGATTCAGATTAGGATGCAGCACAACTGATCAACTGATCTGTTGTTTGCACTGAGACAGATAGTTGAAAAGAAATGGAGATGAGGAAACAGTCCAACTGGGCATTCCTTGACTTGGAGAAAAAATATGACAAGGTCCCAAGAAAGGTGATTTTGGCAGTCTTGAGATGGTCTGAAGTCCTAGTAACATTGATAGAATTAGTGCAAGTTATGTACAAGAACCCAATAACACAAGTATGAACAGAGCTCGGACTCAAAGAGAGGTTCCCAGTGGGAGTGGGTGTGCATCAGGGTTCAGCTCTGAGCCCAGTTCTGTTCATACTTGTGATGGACTATATTAACAAACATGTTGGAGGGGAAAGATCAGCAAAGTTACGTATGCAGATGATGTAGCAATACAGGCAGACTCTGAACAAGAACTTCAGGAAAGGACTGGGGAATGGAATGAAAACTGAAGGCACACTGGATGAAAATGAGTACAGATAAGACAGTTGTGATGGCAGTAAATAGGGGAAATCAAAAGAAGCTGAGGATTGAGATAGAATGGAAAATATCAGAAGAAGTTAAGAGCTTCTAACATCTGGGAGGGTTGTTTAAGGAGAAAGGGAAGTCTGAATGAGGAGGTCAAAGCTAGAATCAGAGGGACTGCAGTCAACTAGCACAGAATATCATGGGTAATGTATGAGAGAAGAATGCATTAGAAGCTGAGAAGTAAGGTGTGCAAAACAGTGATGAGAGCAGAACTACTGTGTGGTACAGAAACGTAGGCAGTAAAGAGAGCACAACTGAGGAAATTAGAGGTGAGGGAGATGAAGTGCCCGAGACAGGTGGTAGGATGCACAGTGTGGGACAAATGAAGAAATTAGGACATCAGAGCATAAGCCCAAGTAGATCCAATTGCACAGAAGGTCAAAGTGGGCAGATTATGGTTGTTCGAGAACATGTGCTATAAAGTAGAAGACAATCTGATGAAGAAGATTTGGGACAGACAGGAAGAAGGTAAGAGGAAACAAAGGAGTCCAGCAAAGAGATGGATGGATTGTGTGAGAGAAGATCTGCGACAGTCAGGCATGGCTGCCGAAAAAGATCAAGAGTGTCATTGAATCGAGAGAGATGGCAATAGTTGATGCCACACCATGAACCTGTAACGAAAAAGAGAGGTTGGTGATAATGATGAAGATGATGATGATGATGATGATGATGACGACTCATTTGAAAATGGGCTAGGTAACCCTGATAGTTACATCCATGCAATGATGTTTCTTATATGCAAAATAATTGGAGATGTCTAAGCATATCAATAGAAATCTTATTCATGTTACTGTTTGATAAATGAGCACTGATCCCGTAACTGTAGCATTTTGTAAAGCAGAATCATACCATTGCCTCATATTTGGGGAAGTTACATATGGAAATCAATAAAATGCTGGTTTTGTTAATGTGTTGCAAGTTCTCTTTGTTGACCCAGTTGTGTATGTTTCATAAACAGTTTTGGCTGTATCACATGGGCCATCACTGATATTAACTACTTATTTTTCAAATATGATTATTATTTCGGTATTATGGCAGAGAGACAGGACTGCTTTAAAATCATATTTCTTTTTAGTGGCTCATTGTTACTCACATTTTGCTGGATTTTGACATCTATATTCAGCTTGTTTTCTTGTTGCTTGGCCTTAGCATTACTTTGACTGACATTACTAAGTTCATGACTTGATTTTTTCTTTAGAAATGCAATCATCATTGCTGTGTTATCTTGCAGAAGACTGTGGGAGATATTTTGAGTGCATTAGTCTTACGGGTCTAATTTTTTGGAATGCTTTTCTCCTTTTATTATGCTGCATGTTTTTATTATGTCTTGTAGACTGTCATTTTATTTGTTTTTATTTACATCTTGTTTGTTTCAATCCGACCATTATTTATTATTCTTAATTTTTTCTTTTTTTCTTACAGTTCATCTCATGATTACCTGTAATTATAATACTTTCTTTCTCATGCACACATACATGTACTTTTTTTTAATTACAGGGATACTGTTTTAGGATGCTTAACCTTCTTGTCAAGCAATAGTTCTTGGTCTATATTGGCCCCACAAAGTGACAGCTTTTTCTCTTGATTATTTTTCTGTGCCCAGATGGGACATGATCAGAGAAAGGAGCAGGTATCTGTTTTAAACTAAGATTTAGGTGCTCTACATTGCTTGTAGAAATACAAACTCCTTAGAACAGATCTTTGGTACAGTAACAAATTACAAGATTCTTTTCATCAAACCATTTCATAAACTGCATGTGGACCTTCCTACAAGAATTTGCTGATTGTCTCATTAGCTCTGTGCTGTGTCTCAAAACCTTTGGGTTTATGGCTTGTTCAGCGTAAAAGATGCTGAGAAGTTGATGTCTCTGACTAAAGAATTCCTTTATATTATAAAGGCATTTGGCTTTGTTTGTGTGATTTCTTCTGTTATTCATTAATTGGGGTATAACCTTTACTTGATATTCCTGTTTGATGTGATGACCTCTGCCATATTGTTGGAACTTGTCTCAAGAGCCAAACACTGCTTGGGCTACTTTTCGATGTAACTTAGATATGAGCACTTGTTTGTCCACTTTTCTCTGCAGTTTAGTTATGACCACTTATTGTTCTGCTTTTCTTTGGAGCTACCTTATATTAGTTTTCCAATTTTGAGGTGATTGAATGTCATAATGTTTATAAAGTTTCATTTTGTCTGTTATCATCGGTAATCCACCAGCTCCTTTTAGATAACTGTTCAGGCAATTCCTGTGAACTGGCCTCTGATTATAATAATCCCAGTCCTCTGCCCTGGAGTATCTTCATTCATCTCATTTATATTGTGTCCCTCTTAGGTTGATCTATGCTCATGATGATGGAGAAATGAGATTGGGAAGATCGGAGTAGTTGTGCATGTTTCCAGAGTGACACAAGTGGATGAGCATTATGCGTACATCAGTCTGAGATCTCTCAAAAAAGGCTGCTTTCTTTTTCAGCAAGGCATCAGCAGTGGTTATCTGACTGACAGTGCTATTTTTGCTGGTGTATAGACGGTGCAACCTGATATTTGTTTTACCATCTGTAAAGCCTTTATATCACAAAAGCATAGAGTTGCATGTTTCCTTTTCTGTAAACATTCTCATTGTCAGGTTCTGCAATGCTTCCATCATCACCTAAGTGCTGCATGTCAGTAGAATATGATGGTACGTCTTGTTTTTGACGGTGTTTTATGTTTTTGCTTATTGTTAACTTATGCCTGTGATATCAAATATGAACTTTATATAATTTCTACTAGATCATTGACTCTCACACCTGCTTACACATCCTGGGAAGTTATTATTGAATTATCTCTAAGTTTCAGAGGTTTTTTTTCCCTTTTAGTATTAGAAAGAGACCTTAGCTTTTTCCAGCCCTAAAGAAACCGACTGTGGATTCCAATAATCTGGATTTATTTCTGCCTTTTTAATTGACCATTTTTGGAAAATGTAATCAAAAAGGTTTTTTGCAAGTGACTTGATATCATCTAAGAGCTCATGGACTTTTGGATTTATATATATCCAGTTTTCATATTCTCTATAGAATCCAGGCTGAATCATTGGGGTAGTATTTGTCTTTTATCAGCTAGAGATCAAGAGTTTTTATACTATCGAAGCCCTGCTTAATGTCATTTCTGTGTTTGACACTTTAAATCGCATTATCCTCACTGAGTGACTGCAGTCTTACTCTGCTTTGTCTGCTGATGTCCTGAACTGGTTTGACTTCCGTTTCTCTGGATATACTCACAAGATGTTTTATGATTCAAACATCTCTTGATCCTGCACTCTGGAAAGTGAAGTACCACAGTGCCTAAATATAACATGGTTGCTTGTCACAGTTTTGCATGTTGCCTCTTGGAACTGTTGTTAGAAAGAGAACACTATCCTATCCCTGCTATGCAGGCAACACATTACTGCATCTTTCCTTCCCACTAGGTCATAAGACAATTGCTTGTTATTTATTTGGCAGTCTGGTGACTTTCTTCCACTAATTTGTTCAATTCAGCTGAAGCTGAGCTGGTGCAACACTGTTGCCCTCAATCTATCTGCATGTCAGGTGTGGAATCTTGGTGTTATAGTTTCACATATTATTACTAGGCAAACAGTCTTAGAAAACCATGGAGAATTTTTACCAGTGAAGCTCAGTAAACTAACTACCTTGATTAAGGATAGACTTACTACATATTCCAGGAATGAGTTTTTGAATAAGCTTACAATAATCGAGATTAATTTCAATGATGGCTACTACATTGCTTTATTTGACTTGCAAGGGAAGTTTATTCCATAAGTAGGGGAAATGTTTAGTCATATTTCTTTTATGCCAGCTTGACTTGTTTATATTACAATAATGACTGAGATCCTTGGATTTGGTATTCATAGCATAATCAGTCTTTTAGAAGTGAAGGAGATGATGAAGGACAGGATTTTTCATGACATAGAAGACTAACCAAAGACTACCACTGAGAATTATGTAGGAAATAAAATGTGGGTAGCTTAAGGAGATTAGTCTTGCTATTTTTTTAGTTAAGAATCATTAGTAGCTTTTGAGTTGAGCAAGGGTTTAGATTGGAACATGCCAAAGGGGACATTGTATTCTACCATGGGCCTAATAAAAGAATAGAGGAAAAGCATGGCTTCTTTAGATAAAAAGGTTATATATGCCTTTATTAATTACTGAGCAATGTAGAATGATTTCCACTCTTAACAAATGTGTCTAGATGTCAAAGAACTGTTCATTTTAAGGGGATGACATTTATGTGGTACATGCTTGGATAGTCTGGTTTCTTAAATGAAACTCTTTTTCATTTTTATCACTGAACTTGCGTCCATGATCAGTCCATTACATCTGGCAAGGATAAGCACTTCTTGGTAAATCTGAGTGTCAGCAGGGGAGTCGGTAATGGTGTACAATTTGCAGTCTTCAGAAAACACATCCAACCATAAGCATCTGATGTCCACTTACATGTGGACACAGTAGATGCTACAGAGAAACTGGGCCCCAAAATAACCCTTGTTGGTCACCATTAATGAGGTTTCATTCTGTTGAAGTGGCATCACTCACCTTCAGTGTGTATATTCTATGAGATAAAGGAATTAATGTTTTGGCAGGAGACCTTGTCAGTAACACTAGAATAAGAAATGGTATCAAAATCGTTAACTAGATCCAAATTGCCAGTGTGGACAGATTTTTATTGTCCATTTATTCAGTAACTCTGAAACAGAAATTGATTAGGCAAAACCTGCCTTTCATGAAACCAAACTGATTAGGGTCAAGGAATCGCAGATCAACTAGCTATAATTTCAATTCTGATACATTACATAACTTCACAAATGATGCTGGTGACGGTGATGGGGCTTTATTTCCCTGGGCCTATGGTGGTGCCATTTGTGTGACAGTATCACAGCTGTTCTTCAGACACTGGTATGTAACCAGCGGAGAAGCTAAGGATGACTATTTTTGTGAAGGTTAGGGCAAAACTGTGTTTTGCACTGATAGTGAAATAGTTACATATTTTGTCAGAGACAACAGAGTAGTGTTTTTGGTTTTGGGTGTATTAAAAGAACATAACCTAAAGTAATTATATGGGTGGAATAGGGGAGCAAGAGGAAGCACAGAGGTGTATGATGACTGTGATATTAATGCTGATATTGAATGGATGGCTGACATTCAGGTGTCAGTTGCCTGCTGTGGTTAAAACTACTTTCTTTCATCTCAGGAATACCACTAGAACTAAGCAAATGATACCTCTTGAGGACCTTTTAGTCATCATTCACATCTCAAATTTCTCTTTCTTCAGCTACTGCATTGAATTTCAGTCTGCATGTTCCAAGCTCCACAGTTCTGTTCTTTGCTGGCACACATTCTTACCACCATATTACCCCCATGCTATGGAAGTTGCATTGGCTTCCTCGTTAATTTTATACTGTATCCAGCAGCTTGAAGCACTATTCTCTTGCGCCATAGCCAAATTATGGAACTCACTCCCACCCACAATTACCTCCATACCATCATGCACCCACTTCAAAACTTTACTAAAAGCGCAACTAAAAACATGCTGGCTATGCCCTTGCAACTCCCACTCTAATATCATCCACCCCATCCAACCACTACCTTTCTTTCCACTCCACTAACTACCTTGATTATAGCAAGCTCAGATGCTCATAAGCCAGTACTTATTATACAGCATGAACTTCTTCTTCTTGTAACATTTGTTAATGTCTGGTATGCACTTCACAGATAAAGATTCTAGTTGTCTACTGTTGTACTATGTTCTTCATCTGTAAATATGTTGTAAGTAATTGCTATGTAAATTGTTAATCACTATGTAATCCAATGTAAATACTGTCTGTTTATTTCAACTGTGGAGCTTTTCTCCCGGGCCTCCGCTGAAAATGGACCTACGTCCAGTCGGACACTCCCGGTCAACAAATTTAAATAAATAAATACATATTTTTTCCTCTGTATGACTTGGACCCATCTCGTTTGAAGAATTTAGTTCTTTCTTCTTACTTATTTTGAGTATTGTGCTCTACCAGTGTGTGTGCTGCTACTATTTCTTTTCATATGTACTAAGACACTGAATTTATGTCATTTGACATCAGGTCTCATGTATCCAGGATCAGCTATTACAGCAATGTTAAGAATGTTTTGCTATGGCCTACTTTATAGATTCCTTAAAGCCTTTTTTTTATTTCCCATGGCTTTTAATGACAGTCCTTCTAACCAGCTTTTACTTTTGTCGTAAACTTCATTTGACGGAAGTATATTTGTTATGATGTTCATCATATTAATCACTGCTGCAGTAGCCTTAGCTATATGGGTTAATTGTTGCCCAGGATATAACATCTGACCAGCTTTCATAGTATCCAGACACTTTTCATGAGCCCAAACTGTCTGGCAGTTTGAGCTGAGCTGACTAAAAGAACATTTTGGGTGCCAAGCCTTCCAGAACTTTACTACCACCAAAGAGTATGCTCCTCTGTAGTTATGAATGATTGACAGTCAACCTGTGGTGTTCCTTTGCTGAGCAGATAAGTTCCCTTTGGGGAAAAAACTTCCATTTAATAATTTTGCTTATTATTAATACTTTCCTCTTCCAGAAAGTTATTGTAAAGGTATAAGGATGTGTTTTATTGGACAGTTATGAGACTGTACTGTACTTTCAAACATGTGTACTATTTATTTATTTCAGTTTAAAAGTTGTTTAAAGTAATCGGAAAGCATTTTTCTGTGCAGAAATTGTGTTTATTTTACTTTGTGTGGATAATAAAGTGTTTTAAAGTGATTTTTACTGTTTTTGTCTGTGAAAAAGTGATGTTTAAAGACATTTTGTTTTTACCAGGATTTGCTGCTTCTTTTTCCTAGCAAATATTTTCAGCTTCCCACATTTGGCCTCCTTCTAGCTACAAAAAGAAAAAGTTAAGCAAAAAGCCTTTGCTACCACAGCAGGCTAACAATTTGCCCCAACTGCAGGTGGGTGACTCTGCTGTGGCCATTTGTATCTTTTACCCCCCCAATCCCACTGGTGTAGCACCTACAGCCAATATGTACTAGGGGTTAGCCATATCCTCTGTGGCTGTGTAGAGAAAGGAATGTATCGAACTACATGTTTTCTGAAGATTGTCTGTGTATGTGACCAAAGAATGTGTAAGGGAATGGAAAAGTACTGAATGACTGTTAGAAGTTGTTTTTCTTACTTGTGCCTTATAAGAAAGCAAGAAGCTTCAGGAAGCTGTAACCTTATATGCACATTCTGCCTAGCCGAGCAACAAGCATATTTCTGTTAAGCTTTGAAACCTGTCCAAATATGATTGGTTTAGAGTGTATAAAATACTGAGTTCTTTTGTTTTAACATATTGCTGAGCTGGCATTAATATCCTATATAAGCTATTGATATTTGTACCTCGGGGAGGCACTTTATGATTTACTGTGTCTCCCACATGTGTGTTTAATAAAGATTTGGATTACTGCCAAGAGACAGACTTGTTATTTAGTTGAAACCATAACAGTTGTTGAATCCCCTCAGTGGGCAAGGGAGAGACACTTGTCAGTCCTAGAAGAGAGAACAGGGAAGGCTTCCCTGTTTTGTTAGAATGTTGTGCTGTCTTCAGTGGAAGCTGCTGCTGCCCTTAATGACACTGTTGGTCCCATTTTTTTCTGGCAAAAATAAACAGTAAGCTAAACATATATCTATTCCTTTTCTGATTTCCTTAGACAGGAGTAGTCTACTGGGTCTGATTCAGGGTTTAATTCAGACTATTAATTATTTTTGTAAAGTAGTTTCTTGTAAAAGAAAGAGGGATACCACCTTTCCTGAAGATGTTCAAGATTCTGAATCTGAACTGGAGAATGAAGGGGCAGATAGATTTTTATTCCTCGTATTTCTGATTCAGACTCAGAGGAGAGCTCAGTTTCTGACTCCGCCTGTGAGAGGTTCTCTTTCTCTGAGACATTTTCTAGAATGTGCCTGTGTTTTCAGTGGTAAGACCCTGAGGTTTTCAATTCCAAATAAAATACTATTAGCTTTTACAAAAGGAATTTCCACAACCTGCACCCATTCCTCCAGTTCTGTCAGCTTGGAAGATATATTTGTTACTGCCTGCATTTTTTCCCTGACAGTCAGCCAGCTTCCCCTAAAATGCAGAAAGTCTCCCAATCTTTTACATTTTTACACTACTTTTGAACCAGATTCAATAGCTATCTCTTGGTTAAGCCTTCTACTGCTAAACACTTAGCTAATTCCAGTCTTACTGTTTCTGATAATTATGAGATTAGTGATAACTATGGGAAAAAGTGCATGATTCTGCAACTTTGATTTTTCAGAATTTGGAATCGTCAGGCTTATAGGCTAAGGGTTGTCCTGACTAACTGTAAAAGTACAGGGAATGTTTTGTCTACAGTTCTTGTGATGAAAAATTCTGCTTTAAATAATTTTATTTCTTTTGTTGTTCAAGTCACTCCTCATTGCATACAGTGTGTTTATGATGAAACTGTTGATGCTTCTTCAAGGGCTATGGCTACTGGCATGGTTTTGAGGAGGTTTGCATGGCTGAATTCTCAGAAACTCCCAGATGATGTTAAAAATAAGATTTTAAATTCTACTTAGGATAGAGATTTAGGTATTTGTCCCCTCTGCTGCAGAGGTGATTTAAAAGTGTGATGAAAGGGGTACACTGATAACAGGAATCTTTTAAGATTTTTCAAACTTTCTTTTCCAAATTTTCGAAGAGATTCTCTAACTCTGCATCCATTTTTGGTAAAAAAAAAAAAAAAAAATGAAAGAAAAACACAAAATAAACAGCCTCAACAAAATGCAGGTAAACAGCCATTTAAGAAGAAATGTCAAGAAGGTTTCGAGTTGATTTCTGTAAACTCCCAAAAATAAGGACAGTCTAATAAGTCAGAATAACTATTTACCAGACTTTGTTTTGCCCTCCCAAACTGATGGCCTCCTTTTTTTTTTCTTCCAGAAAGTTTGAATCTCCATTTTTCTCTTTTGCAACAGATAGGTTCAGACTAATGGGTTCTGAGGTTCCTTCATCAAAGTTACTGATGACAATGAGAGGAAATCCTTCATTTTAAGTGGGCAATTCCTCATCATCCAGACCAAACTCTTCTGTTTTCACCTGTCCTTCATCACCTGCTGTCCCAGGGAATGACAGAACCAGTTCTCCCTTCCCAGGTGGGAAAACAGTTTTATTCCGGGATGTTTTTAATGCCAAAAAAAGAAAGAAAATGGATGGAGAGAATTCTGCATCATTCTTTCCTAAAAATGTTTGTCATGGTGCCTAAATTCGCTGTGATATCACTTAACAACCTGTTACTTCTTCTTTCACTTTCAAGTTTCCTGGTAATAGTGTTTATCATCACATTCATATTCATCAAAACTTCAGGTGTTTTAAAAAGTATTGTGTGTCTGTATCACATTATCACTTCTCTGTCTTATCCTTCTACTATCCACTGCACCGAGTGTGCTCACAAAGTGTGTAGCTCCAGTTATAATTCATTGTAGGCTACAGGATATCCATTTTTCTATATTTAGTTGACTTGCTTAAATCTGCAGAGTCTTTTTCAAAGTGTCAGGAGTCTCTCTCTTGAGTGAATGATCTCTTACACAAGCTGAGATTCCAAGAGAATATTCAAAAGTCTTTCTTGACTCCTTACAGGATTGTGTTTCAGAGATGTCAACTAGACACCACAATTCAAAGAGCTTTTCTTCCATGGGAAAAAAAAAATATTCTATATCAAGAGCTTTTTCTATAGATTTCTACTTGGTTCTCATGGCTTCTATGATTCTCATGATACCCCAGACAAGACTCCATATTTATTTTTATTTTATTTTGTTTTTGTTAACCAGGAGGGTCCGACTGGACACAGGTCCATTTTCAGCGGAGGCCCGGGGAGAAAAGCTCCATGTTACAATATTAGGTTAATACAATTCTAAGCAATTAATGAAATTTAAAGTAGTACAGGGAACATTTACATGACAAGTGATACATTTAGTAGAATGAACAATTATTACAAATCAGGTTTTTTTTTTTTTCTTCTTCACATTCACAAAAAACATTAATAATTTTACATTCACAATACATTTATGCATTTGTATAACTGAGAAGTAAATAAATGCCCATACTGGCAAAATTAAAGTATAGGTATAGGTAAGATGAGAGTAAGAGGAGTTACGTTAGGTTTTATACTATTTTCAGATACAGATTATAGCCATTATCAGGTATGGGTTGTAGTAAAGAACAGTACAAGTGTTAGTATGCTTTCTGCTAATGGACTGATGATATGTTTGAATGAATATGCAAGGATATCAACAGGGCTAAGTAAGGGAAAAGTTATAGTGTAGCGGAATCCTTGCAACTGAGCATAGTTATTGTTACCCTGGGGTGTAGCAAGAGCAGAGCCAATTATTAGAATAATGGGATTTCAGGAGGTGTTTGAATTTGGTACTAGAAGTAGTGCTAGTTATAATGTTTGGGAATGAGTTCCAGGTTTGGGCTGTTATGCAGGCAAAGAGAGATTTACCTGCTTCATTTTTATGTCTTATTACTTGAATGAGATTTTGGTTACTAGATCTTAGGGCTCTAGTGGTGGTGTAGGGCTGAATTAGCTGTTGGAGAGCAGGTGTTTTCTCAGGGTAGTAGTAGAGTTTATGTGCAACTGTGGCTTGATTAAGTCTTAGCAGCTGAGGAAGTTCCAGCCACTTGAGTTGCATTAGGGAAAGACAGTGATGGGACCTATTTGTGGAGTCTGTTGCGAATTTGGCAATTTTGTTGTAGCAGGATTCTATTTTGTGAAGTTCAGTCTGGTGAAGGTTAGTTAAGATAGGGGAAGCATAAAGAAGGATAGAGAGGATGTGGCTTCTTGCAATAGTGGCTTTGGTCTGTTTATTCATGAACTTTTTGTTTCTATAGGGGAGACCTAGTTTTCTGTTTACCTTTTTGATGGTTTGTGCTATATGGATATCAAATTTTAGGTGCTTATCAATCTGTACTCCTAGTAGTTTTGTGTGGTTGGTGGGTGTGATTTGAATATTTTTTTTGGAGTTTATGATGAGGCTATAGTTTGAATTGGATGATCTGCCAGGGGTGAATAGGATTAGTTTAGTTTTCTTTGGATTGAGAAGAAGTTGTATTTTAGTAAACCAGGTTTCCGCTAGAGTAAAATTGAGTTGGGTAAGGGTATGTAGTTCCTTTATGCTGGGGGCAGCACATATTATGGTGGTGTCATCAGCATATTGAACTACTGTGGCAGTGGGCAGTGAAGAGAAGATGTTGTTAGTGAAGAGGGAGAACAGCAGTGGGCCAAGGATTGATCCCTGAGGGACTCCTATTTAAACTTGTAAGAGGGGGAACAGCTTTTCTTGCCAGAGAACTACTTGTTGGCATTCTGATAGATAGCTATCAAACCACAGTATATTGGAGGAGCATATATTGAGACTAGATAGAGTATTGAGGAGCATGTTGTGATTAACCATATCAAAGGCTTTTGATAACTCGAGGAAGATGGAAGATACGAAAAGACCTTGGTTTCTATAGTGGTTGACTGTATTGGTATAGGATATAAGGGCAGTGGTTGTGCTGTGGGAGGGTCTGAAGCCGTGTTGGGAGTTGGATAGTAGTTTGTTTTGTTGGAGATATTGCATTAGTTGCAAGTGGACAACTCTTTCAAGAATTTTTGATAAGGGTGATAGTATGGCTATAGGATGATAGTTGGTCAGCTCTAAGGAGTTGCCTCCTTTGTGCAGAGGGACAATATGGGAAGTTTTCCAGAGGGTAGGAACTATGTGTTCTGAAATTGATCTATTTATGAGAAAAGACACTGTGTATGATATGGCTTCTGCTGCTATCAGAAGGAAATCTGCAAGAAGTTTATCGGCAGCTAGTGTGGTTGGTTTTAGCTTCCTAAGGAGGTTTACAATAATTTTAGTGGGCACTGGCTGTAGGGAAAAGCTAGAGATGTTATTTTTTGTATTACTGTTGGTTGTAGTGGATGATTGTATAGTAGTGCCATTATTTTTCTGGGTATTGGCTAGATTTTGAACTGTTTCTGTAAAGAATTTATTAAATTGTGTTGGAATATCATCCTGGTTGTTTGGCAGTACAGGGGTGGGAGTGGATGCTTTTCCAGGGTGAAGTAGTCTATTAATGGAAGTCCAGAATTTTTGGAGATTGTGGCTATATTTATCCTGTATATTTTTATAGTAGTTGGACTTGTCTAGTTTAGTTAACCTCTTGGCTTTATCACGTAGTTCAATGTTCTTTAACCTTAGAGTAGTATTTTTATCTTTGTGGGATGCTATCCAGAATTTGTCCCTTTCTTTCATTGTCTTTTTTGTCTCTTTGGTAAGCCATGGGGCATGGTGGGTTTTTGTCCTAATGGATCTAGAGGGAGCATGATGGTCTAGGATATGTAGGAAGGTTGAGTTAAAGTACTGTACAGCTTCATTGAGATGTAGTTGTTTAAGAGGGAGCCAGTTACAACAACTTAGTGCTTTGTTAAAGTCATTGGTTCTGAAGTGTCTTTTATTACGTATTATTCTGAGTAAAGGTAGGTTGGGTAGGTGGTGGGTCTTGCTGCTAATTAGGTGGTGGGTTGATGGTCACTTAGGCTGTCAGGAAAACAGCCAGATTGATGTACAAAAGTGGGATTGGATACCAGAATCCAATCCAAAATGGATTGACGTTTGGTTGTTTTGTCAGTCCAAGTGGACATAGTGATTATTTGTGAGAATCCATAAAGGTTGATATGATTTGAGGGATAGTCATTAGAGCAGTTGCCCCAGTCTATGTTAAAGTCACCTAGTAGTATGGTTTCATAAGGGAGGGAGAGTGAGAACCAATTTAACATATTTTCCATAATGGGAATGTTGTTATCTGGGGGTAGATAGGCACCTGCGATGATTATTTGTTTGTTTGTGTTTAATTTAAATTTGGCAAGGATAAGTTCTACCTTGTTGATTTCTTCATTATTATAGTCAACTAGTTCTAGTGTGAGGTGACTTTGAAATATAATTGCTACACCCCCACCCTTTTTCCCTGTTCTGTCTTTACGCAGGATATCATAAGCTGGGACTATGATCTCATTATTGTGGTGATCAGGTTTAAGCCATGTTTCTGTTAGTACCACTATGTCAAGTTTGTACATGGCTAATAATGCATGCAGGTCATGTATTTTGTTTAGTATGCTTCTTACGTTTATATTTAAAAGGAGGAGAGATGATTTGGGTTTGTAGAAGTGGGGATTTGGTACCTTTATTTCAGCTTTTTCTATTGGGGTAGGGCCGGATTTGGGTGTATGTCTCCACTGTAGGAGAGTTTTTGCAGTAGGTTTAAGTATAGTTTGGTGAGTTTATTAAGAATTTTAGATAGCTTGTGTGAGGTGTGGGGGTTAGTTTTTACTGCTAATTTGTTATAATAGAGTGATGGGTTTAGAAAGGAGGTAGTATTGGGGGTTGTAATAGGAAAGTTTTGAAGTAGTGTGTGGTTAATTATGGGTTTGGTTTGCCATGGCGGTGGAAAAGTGATATTTAGATGGGTGTGGTAGGAAGAGAGTATTGAGAGTAGAAGTAGACTGGAGATAGTTGATTGATAAAATATAGGTTTTTGGAAATGGGGGTTTTGCAAGCTGTGCAAGTTTTTAGTTATGGTGAGAATAAAGTTGAGATGAGAGTTGAGGATATGAGAAAGATACAGTGGTATCTGAAGTCTCTTTTGTTCCAAAACCAACACCCCTTGTCTTTTTAGATACCACTGCTGGAGTTTGTCAGAAGGCAAATCAATTTTTGGAGACAACATATATTCCTAAATCCAGGAATCCCCTTCTTCCTCCCTGTTCCATAGCAGTCAGTCACCGCACATGCCTCAGACTTTGCTTGAGGAGCAGGTTCAGGAGGGATAAAAGTGCTAGTTGTGTGGGATGCCAAGGAAAGATGCAAACACATAAATATAAAAGAGATACTTGCCCTGATCAAGGTCAACTCTTTGAATCTTCTTTTGTCCTTGGAACTCTTCAAGTTGTCATAGGCAATATAACAGTCATGTAAAACATCAACAAGCAAGGGAGAACCAGGTCGTACCCCCTCTGCAGACTAGCCATGTTAGCTTAGGATAAAGCTTCGCAGCACAGTCTCAGTCTATATGCATCCTACATTCTGTCAGAGCAAAATTATGTGGCAAACAAACTGAGCAGAGAAAGATTGACACCCATGAATGGAAACTAGAAAAGGGGATCCGCTAAGATTTGATCCATTCGTAGATAGTTTCTCAAGTAGACCTATTTGCCTTCTCTCTGAACAAGCAGCTGGCAAGATTCTAGTCTAGGACTGCATGCAAGAAAGCCTGGAAGATAGATGCCTAAGTTTTTCCACTCTGTCTGCTAATATCCAGGGTGCATCTTAAGATTTAGAAGGACTGACCCCAAGATTGTTGTGGTGACCCCTATCTGTCCCAGGCAACCATGGCTATCCCTTCTTTTGAAATGACCAGGAGCAAGTACCACATGCTTCCTCACAGACTGGATCGACTCACACGAGAAAACGAGTGTTTGATACACTCTGACACCAATCAAGTTCAGTTGACTGCCTGGACGATAGAGTCTTAATTCTTTTTAGGCACCCGCTTACTGAGGACATACAGCAGGTACTAATGGAGGCATGAAAGTCTGCTAATAGAAAATCATATGTTGGCAAATTGAAAAGGTTTTCTAGTTGGTGCTAGCACCCATTCAGGTCTAGCTGTTCTCTGGTTTTACAATACTTGTGTGAGTTACTATCTATGACTTTTCTTCCTTCTCTATCAAGGTTCATTTCTCAGCCATTTCAGCATGTCTGCTATGGATACTCTTCTTTCAATGCATTCTCATGTCAAAATGTTTTTAAAGTGGTTTTGCATAAGAGGCCTTCTTGAAAATCTGTGGCCGCTTCTTGGGATCTTAATTTTGTATTTGAAAAGCTAACACTTGCTCCATTTGGACAAGTAAACTTGGCTGACATGAGGTTTGTAACATGGAAAACAGGTTTACTGATAGCTCTTGACTTCTGCAAGAAGGGTATCTGAGTTGTAAGCTACAATGATGCATCAACCATATTTCATTTTCCACAGGGACAAGAATTCTATAAGAACCAATCCTTCTTTTTTTCCTAAAGGGGTGTCCAACTTTACTTTTAGTCAAACTATCTATCTTCCTGTTTTCTTTATTGAACTCATAAAGGATACTCCATACCTTGGATGTTCTCAGACAACTCAGGTATTATATTGACAGAACTAAATCTTTCAGATCTTCAAATCGATTGTTCATTTCTTGTGATGGTAAGAAAAAGGAACAACCTATGTCAAAACACACTATCCAAATGGTTGTCTAATGCTATTGCTTTTTGTTGCACTTGCAGCTACAAAATTATTCCAAAAAGGGTCATCTTCATCTATGCCTTTTTTTGAAAGGGGTGGATTATAGAAGTATTATAGAAGTTGCAGCTTGGTCTTCTGTGCGTACTTTACAAAGCTCTATAAGGATTAATCCTTCTCTATGTCTAGATCAGGCATTGCAAGTAACATTCCAGAAGGGTTCCTGGACTCTTCTCCTTCCATCTTCCAAATGTAGTAAGTTAGGGCAATCTAGCTATATAGCTAAGGCAACTGCAACAGTGATCAATATGAAGAACATGGTAAACTCTTGTAAGTAAACTTACCATAACAGTAAATGTTTGAATGGCTACTGCCGCAGTAGCTGCTGCCTCCTTCATTCCCTTTGTTTTTTGGTGTGTTTTTTAATGCCAGGGCGTGGGCATGTATTTTTTTTTGTTGTTCCTAGTATTGTCCTTTCAGGGCTCATACTCCCTTTCTCTGTTGGCAAGAAAGCTCTGAAGGGCTTAGCATCCAAACTTGTCTTTTAGTCCGCTCAGCTCAAGCTGCTGACAGTTTGGACATGTGGAAGGTGCCCTGAAGATTTACAAGCTGGCCAGCATTTATATCCAATATAACTAGTATAGCTAAGACTACTTCAGCAGTGATCATTTGGATATCTACTTTTATGGCAAGTTTACTTACACAGCTGTATTGTTGTTGCTTATTTTTATTGAATTGCACAAGTACTTAGAGATTATAAATTTAAAAATATGAAGATGCAATTTAAAGTTAATTGTGGTAGGTTGCTTGCTGACACGATTAGTAGACTAGAAAGGAAAGCATCACTCACTAGAAGATAGCATCTGCAGGATTGGTAGAAATTCTTGTGAAAATGGTAAATAATTTTGCCTCAAAGCATTGAATGGTGAATGGGAAGAATTACAGGCTGATAATTATGAGGAAAGATTGGGATAGTCTTGGAGACTTCAAACATCTTTTCACACAGTGCAAATTTTCCAGATCATAAATGGGAGTTGCCTCCTTAAATCCACTTTCTGAAATGATGCATTCACTGTTCAGAATCAAAATAACTAGGTTATAGAAAAAAAATGATAATACTCAAACCCAATGCAGAAAATTTTAGTGTAGACCAAAAAATCTAGATGCAAGCCTAGGGCATTTAACTTTAATATCTTTTTG
>NC_056737.1:1879897678-1879962678 GCF_019279795.1 Protopterus annectens | reverse complement strand
CTGCGTACACATCGCTGATGTGAAATAAAACTGTAACGTCTCTTATGTTCAAACTTTATACAGCTAATCTGCAATAATGTGTTCATAATATGAAGCTGAAAAATGGTCTCCGTGGGTTTGAGAATATAAAACATGTAGCCTTAAATATAATATACCCGTATACATAAGCACAACTTGCAACTATTATCAACGTATTTCAATGGCAGTCAATTTTAAAGGTTTTATAAATATGAGTGCCTTTAGTAACCTGTAATCAACAGAATGATACTGTAGAAAAGTGCACACTTACACCACAATGAAAATGTTCAGAGATAAAGGTACATTGATACACAGAAGTACTGGTTAATAACTTAGAAGGAATTTGAAGGATGCTATCAAAGAAATAACAGACTAGCATAAAGGGAAGTTTCTGGATAGTACAATCACATTCCTTATATGCGTTTAGCTATTGAAATATCTGTAAAATACCAGAATTAGATTTAGCTGCAACAAAAGATTACAAAAGAGACCAGTGAAATGAGTATTGCAGCACATTTCTTGCAGAATAAGGAAGACTGCAACTTAAGAACAAAGAGACAAGAAAGCGTTTAACAAAGAATTCCTGCAGTATGAATACTAAAGTCAGAATATGTCTAAGGGAAACGTAAACAAATAGATATTAAATAAACCCACCAGACCTAATGATGTGTACAACAACCCAGTAATCTGAAATAAATGACCCACTGTTTCAGCTTTTGTTGTTTTGTTTATTTATTTATTTACATTTGTTGACTGGGTGTGTCCGACTGGATGTAGGTCCATTTTCAGCGGAGGCCCTGGGAGAAAAGCTCCACAGTTAAAATATACAGACAGTAGTTACATTGGATTTACATAGCGATTAACAATTTGATTAACATAGCAATTAATTACAAACATAGTTACAGATGAAGAACATAGTACATCAGTAGACAACTAGAATCTTTATCTGCGAAGTACATAACAGACATTAGCAATTGTTACAATAAGAAGTGCCTGCTGTATAATAAGTAGTAGGTTTTATGAGCATCCAAGCTTGCTATAATCAAGGTAGTTAGTGGGGTGGAAAGAAAGGTAGTGGTTGGATGGGGTGAATGATATTAGAGTGGGAGTTGCAAGGGCATAGCCAGAATGTTTTTGGGTGCGCTTTTAGTAAAGTTTTGAAGTGGGTGCATGATGGTACGGAGGTAATTGTGGGTGGGAGGGAGTTCCATTATTTGGCTATGGTGCAAGAGAATAGTGCTTCACCAGCAGAGTTATTGGCTTTAGTGATCTGCAAGTGATTTTTGTTGCTGGATATTAGTGGTCTGGTGGTGCGATAGGGTTGGAGTAGATTCTAGAGGGATGGGACATTTAGTGGATGGTTTACTAGTTTGTGGATGAGTGAGAGTTGATACCATTGAAGGAGGTGACAGAGTTCAAGCCAGCCCAGTTCAGCAAGTGAGAGACAGTGGTGACTACGGTAGGATGCCCTTGTGGCGAATTTGGCGATTTTGTTGTAGCAGGTCTCTAGCTTGTTTAGATCCCATTGCCTTAGTTTGGTATATATTGGAGAGGCATAAAGTAGGGTGGAGATAAGGTGGGAATTTGCTACAGAAATCTCTGCTGCTTTGGTGAAAAGTTGCTTATTTCTGTATAATGCTCCTAGTTTTTTGTGGACTTTTTTTAAGGTCATGGATATGTGAATGTCAAATTTTAGTTTATTGTCTATTTCCACTCCTAGCAATTTGATGTGTTCTGTTGGATGTATAGTGGTGTTGTCTTTTGCTGTGATGTTAAAGTGAGAGTTGTTTTGATTATGTCTGGTGGGTTGGAAGATGAGTAGTTTAGTTTTGTTTGGGTTGAGTATTAATTGGGCATCGGATAACCAATTTTCAACAGAGGAAAAGGCCTCCTGTGTGACTTTTTGCAGTTTGGGTAGGGACTGGGCTGAGCAGATGATGGTTGAGTCATCTGCATATTGTGTGAGTGTGCCATGTTTGGTGGCAGAGGCTAGATTATTGGTGAAAACAGAGAAGAGTAGGGGTCCAAGGATGGATCCTTGGGGAACCCCTATAGAGACAGGTAGTTGGGGATATATGTCATTCTGCCATACAATGGATTGTTGGCGGTCAGACAGGTAACTCTGAAACCAGTTGGTGACTGATTGAGAGAAGGATAGGTTATTGAGGACAGAGATGAGTTGCTTGTGTGGGACCATGTCAAATGCTTTAGATAGGTCTAGGAAAATAGCAGAGGAGAGATAGCCATTGTTATTATGCTGGAGGATAGTGTTAGTAAAGGAGAGTAAGGCAGTGATGGTGCTATGATTTGTTCTTAATCAGTTTGTTTTAATCTCTCTTAAATTTTATTGACACATATAAACAATAAAACTCTTTAGTAGCACCAAAGAAATCGGGTTGCTTTAAAAACAATCCAGAACCCAAACATTAAAGAATATAGATGTGTTTTATTGTCTTTCTTATTCCATTTAGACAGTTTGAGTGTTGAATGTTGTGTATTTAGATGACATATCTTGTAATAAATACCATGCGTTTCCACAAAAAAAAAAGTTGTCTTTTCCTAACAGATTGTGCTTTTCCATAATAATTTAGTTTCTGTGTGTAGGTTTTCTATACTTGGTTTCATTTGTTTATGTTAGTTGGCAGTAAAATCTGTCCCTTGCTGATATTCTGGTAAGGACAATATGTAGGACCAATGTTTTTATTTTCTTGATAACTAGAATGATGATGGAAATGAGACAATGTGGCAAATGACTCAGATTTAGCAACAGTCCTTTCTTGAGTAATACATAAAACTTTTTGTTCTATATATTTTCTTATGGGAAAGCAGACATCCAGCATTAGTAATGCTGTATTGCAGCATGAAATTATGCAATAGCATGATATCTGTTGGTATAAGCAAAAATTAACAAGTTATCATATACAATATACCGATGTATAATCTGTTAATATACAGGAGAATGGGAGGAGATGGTTAGGAATCTAAGAGCCAATAGTTCAAATCATATGTCTGCTGTGATTTACTTTAATAGGGGCAGGGCATTTTAGGTAGAGTGGATAGAGATGGGAACATACCTCTCGACTTTCTTGCATTTGCTGGAAAAATAGATTTTTTTTTCTTAATGTAACAGGGTACCAAGACATTTCAAGTGACCCCTATAAATCAGAATTTGTTTTTACTTTCACCACATTAGACACTGTGTCATCATCCTTTGCCTGACCCCCCCCCCCCGTGGGACTTGTGATGACATCTCTAGAGTCACAATCATTACTGATACTTTTGGAATGTGATCTGACTGAGTGCAGTGAGGGGAAGAAGAAGGTACTTGGAATAGTAAGTCAATCATCGCCATTACGTTCACATAACAAAGAGAGTGCCTGCAAGTGCTTATGCATCTATGAGCCTATATTCGCGTGCCCATTTGTATATGTCTGTATCTGTGTAAGCTGTTTCTATGTATGCACATGTTTGAGTGAATCTGATACGAGTTATCTGAATATAGAAGGATATTTCATTTTTCCCCTTTTGTATTCTCTCCTTCTTGAGACATCCAGGTAAACGAGCTGATTAACATTGTGCTATGTTCAGATATGCCAGTCTATCCTGTGTGAAACTATAATTAGCTACACTTTTGTGGATGGTGCTGCCAAAGATAGTATATCCTGCAAGCTAACTTAGAGTAGTTGGAAAAAGACTGTAAATCCTGCAACCATTTGATTTTAGGGATTTTTGATCAGTTTATACAGTTGTCTCTTGTAAACCAACGCATTCTCGAAAAAAAAGTCCTTGCTTTCTTCTGTGCATGTGGCAGCACTTGTAGTTGCATAATACTAAACCTGGTCCAGTTAAGCAAAGCAAAGCATGCAATGTAATTTGCAAAACATTTCCACCTTTAAAAATAGATTAAGCTACAGGTTGACTCTCACTCTGTATATCACAATGACAAATGACTATAAAAATTACTCTGTCATCAGTTCACATTACTGCTTATCATGACTCAGTTGGTCAGTGTCTGTTGCAAATTGTATAAGCTCAAATAATTGTTTGATGCTGTGCCTCCATGCCCTGTGATTAATACAGGAAAAATTATTAGAGTGTTGGTTGGTGTAGGGAAGCCAGAGAAGATAGCTACATAAGCACAAAGCTCTGAACAAGACTTTCAGAAATGTGGTTAAAAATAGTAATCCAAGTGTCAAAAGCAATTCAAGAAGACTGATGAGTGAACAGGAATAAAAGCAGGAACAGATGACTCATTTTAAAGCTTCAAATAAAAAGGAACATGTCTGCATTTTGTTTGAAAAGATAATCACAGCAGGCATGTTTATGATATACCAGAAACAAATAATAGGACAACAACAAACAGGAATAAAAGGTATACATTCTAAAAGAAGGTAAAGCATAAATTAAAGCATAAATTAAAGCTGAATTGCAGGAACTGATCCAATGACTACAAGAGCTAACAGAAATAGTGTGAAGACAGAGGTAAAAACAATACATGATCTTGAAAATCACTCAAGAAGGAACAATATCATGATAAAAGGAATACAAGAGTGATTATAGACTTAATTTTTTTGAGGAAATTGAATGCCATGTACTCAAACCCCAAAGATCTCACCGACATTCTGCCTACAAAACTTTTCCTCAGCAAATTCAAAAATACTCAACAGAACAAACACCTTACATTGCCCAAGCAGTGAAACCCAGTGGAGCCTCATCTATTAAGCCCATAATACAAGCCAGTACACTACCCAGGACTCTAGTTACAGAGGACTCCTTTGCAAGACATATTGATGCCCACTTGCCAGGCTGAACAAGGAGAAAATTACTATCAGTTCCCTATCTGGGGCAATGATCCACCAAGTGGAAAATGCACTCAAGTCATTGCACTGCAGGTAACAGTATGATTCAGTAATAGTCCATGTAGGTGTAAGCGACCTGAGTCATATCTCCATACACTATATGAAGAAGAGACACTATTGAGTTCTCAGATGATGTGTCACTGGCTTGAATGTGCCTAGCATTGAGCAGCATTCTCTTATACCAAGGATGATGCCACAATATGGACAGAAGATGATTGAATTTAATAACTGGCTTAGTTTTTGGTGTCATTCTAGGGAGGTACAGTATTTTTCAGTGAGATAGGACATGGTTATCAAAAAGTACATTGCTTTACCAAGGATGGTCTGTACCTGTCCCCATAAGCTTTCAAATATTGTCTTAAACGTTATCCTCCCCATAGAGACATTTTTAGGCAATGCCAAATTGGCAGACCTTCCAATACCGAAAAATCTACCCAAGTAAATCTAAATAATGACAGAAGTCTGAACAAGAAGCTTCACTCTCTTCAAGCACTCCTCAGTTTGGAGAATGTGGACTTTTGTGCATTTACTGAGACATTGGTTAAAGCTGCAGAAAGTACCCCAGCTGTGCATGGCTTAAATGCCTTCCATATATTTAGACCAACAACTGTACAGGCAGGAACTTAAGGTGGAGGTGACTTGATGTACATCAATAACAAACATATCTCTATGCTGGTTAAACACGATGATACACTGGCATTCCACCACATCCAGATTACTACAGACAAAGCCCTGTGCCATATACTAGCAAGATGTCGGTCACCCTCTATACTCAAAGACACCCATAGTGCATACTTAGACCTATTACAGATGCTCACCATTCAACCAAATACCATAAAATTGGGGGATTTTAATTATCCTTCTATAAACTGGGATTCCTATACCACCCCAGATTTACAGGTACAGAGATTGCTAGATTTTGCAAACACAAGTGCTATTGACCAGTGAGTCCTGAAGTACAGAGACTGAATGGCCAAAGAACAGACATACATATACTAAATCTGAGATGCTATTTCTCTAAATATTCCTTTTTCTCCGTGGTCTTGGAGTTGGTATATTTATGTTCTATGTGGAATTATTCACCGAAGCTCTGTACAACCATGCAAGTGACTGCAGAGAGGCTACTGGGCCTACCAGAAGAAGCCCAAAACTAACTTAAAAAAACAAACCACTCTGTTGAACTTCAAAGCTAAACAGGTTGCACTACAACAACAAGAACAACAACAAAACTCATAGCTAAAGCTAGGAAGTGTAAAACACTTAAAAAGATAAGAGCTCCCTCTTCAAACTGCATAGATAGCTAGAAGGACTAATTAAGTCCAGCAAAGAAAAAATTGAGTTAAAGGTAATGTCCCAAGTCAGAGTCCACCATAAGACCTTTAGCTATGTCCAAAGCATCAAATGCAGCACACAACAGCATGCTCAATTGCTGGAAAATGGAGCCACGTTTACAAAACTGTGAGATATAGCAAATTTTCTGACTGAGAAACTCAGTTCCAGTTTTAATCCCTCCCCATCACACCCCAGCCACGCCCCATTAAATACAATCTAATGTAACCCCTCCAAGTATCAGTAGGGAGCAGGTCTAAAATGTACTCTCTAAAGACAAGAATAAAGCTTTGACGGGCCCCAATAATATCCAAAGATGCCTCCTAAATAACCTGAAATACGTCCTATCAGGGTCACTGGTGTCACTTTCAACCTTTACCTCTGCACAGGCTTCATGCCTCATGAATGAGACTGCAATGGTCATCTCTCTATACCATGGCAGACCAGGTTCCATCACCATGATATATTTTAAAGTGGCATGTAATACTAAAGCAGCAGCATTGCCAAAATCCTTTTAGTGAGAAAATGAACATTTTCTGACAGCAATGCATCTGATGGACAATACTAGAAAGGAAACATTGCTAAAAAAATACTTTTATGAAATATTATCTTTTTCATATTCCTTCACAGTTTTGCAACCATGGAGTTTGAATTTATATATTTTGTGAGGGTCTGTCTCACATATGGGGTTGCAGGTGGGCTTACCCATGAAAATAATAATTTGTTATTGACTTGAAGTGGTTTTCAATCGTTTTTTTTTAATTTATTTTCTGTCAGAGAAATTTTGTTCAGGTGAAGAAGAGAGTACTGGCAGGATGGAGTGGGTGGAGAAGAGTGTCAGGAGCGATTTGTGAGAGACGAGTGCCAGTAAGAGTGAAAGGGAAGGACTACAAGAGGGTAGTGAGACCAGCTATGTTATATAGGTTGGAGACAGTGGCATTGACAAAAAAGCAGGAGTCAGAGCTTGACGTGGCAGAGTTGAAGATGTTAAGATTTGCACTTGGTGTGACGAGGGTGGACAGGATTAGGAATAAGTATATTAGAGGGTCAGCTCAGGTTGGAAGGTTTGGAGACAAAGCCAGAGAGGCAAGATTATGTTGGTTTGAACATGTGCTGAGGAGGGATGCAGAGTATATTGGGAAAAAGATGCTAAGGATGAAGCTGCCAAGTAACAGGAAAAGAGGAAGGCCTAAGATAAGGTTTATTGATGGGGTGAGAAAGGACATGCAGGTGGTTGGTGTGGCAGAGCAGGATGCAGAGGACAGGAAGAAATGGAAACAGTTGATCTGCTGTGGTGACCCCTAATGGGAGCAGCCGAAAGAAGAAGAAGAAGAAGAGAAATTTTGTTCAATAAATGAACATCAGTTCCTTTAAAAATGGGAGGGGAGTCAGTCTGGCATTAAATCTGCTGTTGCTCTCAGTTTCCAGCCATGCTAAATGGGAAACAGCAAACTTTACAGTGGCTACTTCCATGAATACTGTTGTTTTGCCACATATCTGCCACATCCACTTTGAACACTGATGCAGATGGCAGAGAACTCTATACAGTGACACATTTCATGTATGTAAGTCTAGGATTTATATTGTGTGTTTGTGTGATTTATACTTCTTATGGAGGGGTGGCACCAGTAAATTCCTAGAAACTAATTATTGTTATTTTTTTTAAAGTTTACTTTCATAAATCAAAAGGTGAGAAACTGTAAGTTGGAAGACCAAATATGTGCAGACTATGAGATGAGACTAGGTTTTCATATTTCCTATCTGTGTTAGTAAGAGTAACATAGCTGCAAAGATTTGAAGTAGCATCTCTGCTCGTGCCAAATTTAAATTTTGTCAATGAAGTAAAAGCTGATAAACCAAACATATAATGTGTTAGTGTGACGATGTTCTTTAATGACCATTATCTTTTCAGCATTCTAAAATGGAAATGTTTATGCTTGTTGTATCATTTGTCACTCTGTTTTTGTTTTTAAACTTGAGTTTCTACATGCTGGTATCTTGCAATTCTACTAGAAATTAGAGCATTTTTCTTATCAGCTATGCAAATGTCATGGTAAGTAGATATCAATATTATTAGTCAGACATACCTACTTTAAGAGTAGTGGTGATGCGGTTAGCATTGTTGCCTCAAAGCAAGAAGCTCTCTGGTTCGATTGTTGGCTGGTGTGCATTCTGTGTGAAGTCTGCATATCCTCCCTGTGATCATGAGGGTTTCCTCTGGGTGATAAAGTTTCTTCTCACTTTCCAAGGACAATACAGTAGGTGGGTTGGGCACTCTAAATTGGCTGTAGGTGAGAGTATGTGTGTGAGTGGGTGGTACAAATGAAATACCATGTCAGGGCTAGCCATCTGGCAGTGTAAACCTTAGCTCAGGATGACTGTCACTGCTGAAGTGACATCCTGATCCCATGTGCAAAATGAGAAAAGGGGTTGAGGATGGATGGATAGAAGGATGGATACCTACTTTCAGGGCCATTGTCCAGAGTTTCAATGTCTGTAGGTTAAGAGGTATGGTTTGGAGGGAAAAATTGGATGATAAGGTATGTGTGTGGGGTGTGGAAATTGGAATCGAAGAAGAGCAAAGCAGATCACCAATCCACTGCCAGTGGTAGACAATCGATGTGCACATGTGTACTGTCAGAGAGTACAATATTCGAGGTAAGGAAAAGCTGTGATTAAATTGAAAAATGTAGTCAATTGGCTATCCTTTAAGCTATTAAAGATAGATCGGGCACCAGTGCAAAACTGCCTTTATTAGGAACAAGTAGACTGTAGTTGGACATTGTGCAAAAAACTCATTTATCAAAATACTGGCTGCTCACTGTTCCTACTGCCGGCATGGATGTTGCCTCCTTTCTCTGCAATAGCACATTAGTAGTAACACAATTAGGCTTAAAATGGCTTGCAAGGGCAGCTAGCCTAGTATGAACCTATTAACACAAAATAAGTGATATACCCTCTTTTGATTTACAAAAGAGGGGTATGTTTCCTACTAGTAGAAGTGTCAACAGACCTGAATTATTACTTCAAACAAAAACTATGATGTACCTAATAAGTATAGTAGTAAGGTTTGAGAGCTTTTGTGTCTCTTTATTGAGTGTGGTTATAGTAGTCAGCAGCCTTTTTCTGCTGAGATGCTACCTATATACAACAAAATTAAAAGAAGGCAGGTAGAGGGGTAAAAATAATGCTATAAGGATAGCAGTGAGTAAGAGGTCTAAAAGAGATGGTCGAAAGTGAAATATATAATAAGTATGGCACTAAGTTAAGCTGCATGTTTTGTGAAATTACAAAAACTCAAAATCCTGAATCCCAAAATACTGAAAATATACAGGACACAAAGAATGACAATATTCCAGTACAAGGAATCACAGAAAAACATACAAGACTAAGGATAGCACTTTTAACCAAGTATAGGCAGGGGGCAAGCCCCCATGTGCCCCCAACACCCCCCTGCTAATTAAATATATGAACTCCAAGATTGCACTCCACAGAAAAAATAGCAAACATACCATCACATGTTTCATGACTGCCTGTTGTAACATTAGTAATGTTCCCTCTTAACTTGCTATACTACAACATAACTCATGACAGTGTAGTGAAGGGCAATCTTGGAGTTGATATAGTTAAGTATCAGGTGCGTGGGGGAATGTCATATGGTTTGTGTTGTCTATAGTCAGTATATGTATCCTGCGTATTTTCAGTAATTTGGGTGTGTGTGTGTGTTTGTGTGTGTGTGTGTGTGTGTGTGTGTGTGTGTGTGTGTGTGTGTGTGTGTGTGTGTGTGTGTGTGTGTGTGTACATATATATATATATATATATATATATATATATATATATATATATATATATATATATACACACAATATCCATTTGAAGACTGTTCTCTGAAGCAGGAATAATATTGCTGTTTAAAAACTAGGTTACATGCTACAGTTGATCAATGACAATGAATGAGGACTGATATGTATCCATCACACTTAATTGACTTTGTACATGGATAACCACTCAGACACTAAACACTCCATAACTTTTCCAAAACAGGATAGGAGGCTGTTAGGTCTGTATATGGTTATTAATATAGAACCAATCTTGTTGTTATATATGACCTTCATAATAATGATGTTCCAATCAAGTGGGACTTTACTATCGTAGAGTTATTTTCCAACATCTTTTAATTGTGGTTAGTAATATTAACAAATCCTACAGTCTTATTTATTTTCACATGTTTAATTACTGCCTTCAAGCTACTGCTGGTAGCAAGACTGGCTCATATGAGAGCAAAAGGTACAACAGATGTAACCTGCTAAGATTCTGTACAACAGAACTCTTTAAGACATGTTTATAGCAAAACATAGTTTTGACTTTAATGTTATCGATTAACCCACCTTCATAAAATGAGTGTGACCTAATCACTAAATCTAGACCTTGCAGATTTTACAAACTTGGGATATGCTGATTATGTGCAGATTTACTAGCTAAAACTAATGAGGTCCTTTCTCTAGCATGTCTTGCAGCTTCTGTTTCCTGGTTAAAGAGCTTACTTAATCTAGCTTTATACCTGGCCTTGCTAGCTGAAATCAATTTCCTATGAAACCACTTCTCTACTTCAATAAAATATCTAGTATTACAGGACAAAATTTGATTAGAGCCTAAGAAATGCTTTGCTTAGACTATGTTATACTTACAAACTTTTAATTTAGTTTTAGCAATATGCCAAACATTATCTAAGTCCAGGCCTTAAAGGTCATTGTTCACACTCTCAGTTTCTGTGAAGTATTCTAATCAAATCCTAATCTGACAATAGAAATGCAATTCAATATTTTAGATTGCAGTGTAATGACCTCATATGTCCTATTAATATCTCTCACTAGTCGTGAACTCCCCTTCATTTTAATGTCCAGAATTTACTTACTAAGAGAGATCTATCCATACATTCACAACCCATTTTTTCACATTTGTGCTCATGGGGTCAGGGTGTAATTTTAAATGAGACAATCATTTCAGTCAATTTTCGTAATGTTGGTGGCTAGTTATGATGGGGTTTTTCTTCAATACCACACATACTCACACCTGTGGCCAGTTTACAGTATGCAATCCAGATATGTCTTTGGAATGTGAGTGAAAACTGGAAGACCTGAACAAAACACCTGGAGGACATGCAGAAGGCATAACAGCTGAGAATGGTACCAAATAACCTGATGAGATCAAAAATATTCCTGTCCCTTGTAGGAACTCTGGCAATTTCAGATACATTTGTTTTTATTTATTTAGATCAAGACTTTAACAAATCCTTGAAGCCAATATACTTTATAAAGCATTTCATACCATGCTAGGCAAATGTATAGCCATTTCATAACCTCTCATAGAGGGAGCCTGTTGACCAATGAAATAGTCAGGAGCAGGTTGCAGCTCAGTCGCCATCTGGGGCAGTATGTATTATAGTACTGCACATTTTCTAATGCTTTTACGGTTTCAGTCTGTAATAGCCCATGGTCTGATGTGATTAATGTATAGAGGTTTTGTATGTAACTTTTTTGCAATCGGTTTTGCTGGGTAATATAATATCTTCATGTTACATATTCCAATTACCAATTATCAGCTCATCAGTAGTAGCCTATAGTGATTAAGTAACTGCATATAGGAATAAGACATGGAGCCCATTGCCATGCAGAGCTCTGATTTATGGCATATAGACATGTGCGGCTGTTTGATACCATTCACGTTGTTAGCCTGCACCTATGCTTGCATTATTATTTTGAATATGTAGATATGTCAGTTTTATGATAGTTTATTTATGCACACATCAAAAGATGTGCTTCTTGTGTGCTAGTGTGATTAGTAGTGGTTGAATTACCCAATTACACATTCAGATCTCGGCATGTCCTTCTTTTCACTTTATACACAATGTACAGAATGTAGGCAGAATATTGTGAAACCCACTTTTGGTTCAATATTGCTGTACACATACCAATTTTGAAATAGGTGTAATTTGCATTTAAAAGCATATCCCTGTACATTGAGAAATACACAGGTTAAACATAGCATCTACACTGTCCTATATTATTTTTTATATGGTTTTGTACTTAATCATGGGGACATGGGTCTATGGTGGTTTGCTGCAGTGCGTTTTGCTTATCATAACACAATGTTTGGGGACCCCTTGTAAATGTTTATGTAGCATCATTCTTATATAGTCTCTGAACCATGGCTAGGTTATCAGGCAATACTATGCAGATCCTCAAAATAGCACCCTTCAACTCAATGTTGAAGAGCAAAAAAAGGTCTTCTCCTCTGAAATTGTAGCAAGCCACTTGCTGCTAATATAACAAGCAGTTTGTTACAATTACATTAACACAGAATAAGCACTTCAACTTCAGTCCATGACTGCATATTCATTTATATAGGTAGTACTGTACTTTCCCACCATCTGCACCAGCCAATCTTGCCTCCTGGCTGCATGTACAAGAAGAAACTGACCCCTATGCCCTGCCCTAGTTATTGCTTTATATCATGTTATTGTAGTGTATGAATGAATTATATCTATGTCTGTCCATATTCACAATCATGATTTGAGAGATCTTCTGTTTGTCAGTAGTGCTAGATAGGTTTTACCTTAGTGGGAATGAGTTGACATTTCTCTGCATACTACTGTTTAGAATGCCTCTTTTTTGCAGACAAACAGAAGCATGTTGTTCACTAGGTGTTGTACCATCAGTGGTTACATCATCCTTTACATTATCTGCACTTCTAGCTACTGTATATATCTGACTTGGGTATTTTCTCATTTGTACATGTATCATTCTTTTGTCTTATGCATGCATCACCGAAGATCACATGTCCCAGAAAGAGAAGGTGAAGGGTTTGGTGTTTTAACAACAACAACTCATGAAATGGTTTACCATCCTCAAGGAATGGGATTCCTCACAAGAACTTATGGCCCGGGTAGGTATTTGCATTGTCTGATATAGGCCAAGTACACTAGTTGATGAGATTCTTGGTGATGATACAATACCTGTCCAAATGTTGTCACAGTCATTACATTTAACTATATATTTAAGGCACAAGAGAAATATATAGTTTGGAGGTAGTTAGAAGATTCAGGTATGGGCTTTGAATTAACTAAATGCTATAATACCTGTACCTTCACTCAGATATGATGAAACAATGCTTACAACACAATAAATGGATGAAAGCCACAAAGTGCTAGGACCTGTATTACTTTAAGAGAGCAGACCTGTTGCCTCCGCAATCAAGGATTTTAACAGATGAGCGAACAAGGTATGGATAGACTGACAAGGAATTTTTGTTTATAATATTTGGTTGTCATTTCAGGATTCTGGGCATGGAAAGCATATTCAAGTTTACAAAAATCATAACCCCCTGCAAAGCATTTTCAAGAAGTCAGTACTCAAACAAAAAAAAACAAATTGAAAAGAATATCACTATCACTTGAAAAATATGATGATAAGTGGAGTATAAGTTAGGAAGACAAATCTATTTTGTTTGCTGGATAAATAAATCTCATTTGAATAAGCTGAAGGATGATTTGCCAGAAGAGGATTTTGAATGCTCTATGCGTTGTTACACAACTTCCAGTGATACCAGAAAAACTGCAAAAAATGTATAGCAGAAAATGATAACACTGATGCAATTAAAAAGAAAAGTCACAATATCAAAATGGCCAGACAATGCGAAGCAACTGCATTCATTAAGTAAATTATACTATTAACATCTTCAGTGCAAGCTTTTTTTTTGTCTAAAGGTAAGAAACGTAATATTTTATTACAGCTAAGGAACCAGATGCTTCTGAAAATCTATGAGTTAAACCTGGAAATGTGTAAGAGCAAAGAGATAGCCAGACATATCACACGTTGGTCCAACATGACTGTACAGATAGAAAAGATAGTGATAAACTATATACTTTGTAATACACAAAGAAACTATAATCAGGTGGAGGAACTGATAAGCCATGAAATACTCACAGTGGCATGCCAACATGTTCTGAATGGAAGTGACTTGTTTCAGCACAGTAATTTAAACTTTCAGTTATTTGCTGAGAATTATTTACAATATCCAGAAGATGATCATTCACAGGCCATGACAACCCTGAGCACATGTATTTAAAAACAGAGGTCACAAGAAATGGAACACTAAAACATCTGATGATGATGATGATGATGATGATGATGATAATAATAATAATAATAATAATCTGCTATAATATGTTGCAATGAGTTAAAAAAACTTTACCAGACCATGGGAAATTAAAAATATATCAAATAATAATTGGCAAGATGTATGCATGACTCAAACTGTAAAGAATGTATTGAAAACAATGTAATGCATTGGCCTAAATGGACATTCATTCAGCATTGCTAGACTATAGGCAAATTTTGCTATGAGTAATACATCTCCCATTCACAATTACTGATAATAAAAAGGCTGTGATCAAAGTTCCCAATGTCCTTCATATGCTAGTTCCAGAGAAAACCTAATGATTTCTAAGTAACATGCAACTGAAATAGAGGCAGTACTGTACAAAAAGTTACCTGTATAAAAATGGAAAAAAGAGTGTGAGTGACTCTAGATCAAAATTTGATTGGAAGATCAGAAATGCAAGTAACTATGGTTGACCATCATTAAAAGTTTGAGACCTAATATATTCTGCAAACAATAATGCCCCAATTATTGTGCTTAATTGTTTTATATCTTTTATTATTATGTACTTTTTATATTTTCTGATGTAAAATAATTCCTTCAGTTAATGTTTCAGACTTGCTAGTTGTTGTTGGAGGAAGTATTTTACTTCAGAAAATGTAAGTTTTGTAAGCATTTTATGTCTACACACATAGATAAACATTCAGAAGCAGACACAGACACACAAACTCGCATATATATATATATATATATATATATATATATACAAAGATGCAATATGAACACACACACACACACACACACACACACACACACACACACACGCACACACATGCACACACATGCACACACACACACACACACACACACACACACACACACACACACACACACACACACACACCACAGCAGTTACAGACACTTTGTTTCATTGTGATAAGATAAATGAAAAAACTAATTATAAATGCAATTGCATTGCAACCCCCCATCTCACCTGTCTCAGAGTTTGATCAATATTTCTACTGCTGTTGAATCACTAAGAATGAAAGTCAGTCAATAATGCCATGCAATAAAGTTTCATATTTCTTATTGTTTTGACAATGCAATGCTTCCTTATTCTTCTAACACATATCCATAGATTAACATAATAACTCTGACATGATAATTTAAATAACTCTTCTGTGTTCCAGTTTCATTAGCTAAGGCTTCAACAGCTCCCCAACAATAATCATTTTACAGGTTTAAGATAGAATGTTGATATTATATTTAAAATGCACACTGTTTAGTTGACAGAATCATGCACTACCAGAAGATGGTGTGCACTGTCTCTGTCTCCCTTTCTCTCAGGCATTGATGTACATGCATACAGACATACAGACACACACACAAACATTCAGACACACTCAGACACATGCAGACACATACAGATACACACAGACACAAAGTCAAATTTTCTCTAAATGGAAATAACATGAAGTTATAAAAGGAGGATCAAAAATATGGGCAAAGGAATCCAAATCATGATTGACAAAGTTTGGACAATTACGTCATTCTCTGAATCACTAAAGGGGGGTGTCATAGCCTTAGGTGACATAAAACAAAAAAGAACAATACTATAGATAAATATCACATAAATAAAAGTCCTGCATAGATATAGCACACATTATTAGTTTTTGAATATTACCAACTGGAGAAACAAATAATTTTAGCTATTCAAATAAAAAAGGGTTATGTAGTTGCAACATATCACAGTCACACACAAGCCAAGGATTGATCCAAAACAAGAATTAACAATAACAAAGCATACCTCTGTAAAAACATTTTGGTGAGCCAACACAGAAATGGAACTGGGCTCCTTCACCCCCAAAACAACAGACAAATGGCATTTTTGTAACAAACAAGGAATAAAAAACATCAGTGAACTGTTATAAGTGCTTTCAAACAAACTGTCCCAAAAAACCTGTGTACACATTTACCATAGAACAGTCATTTTTATTTAATTGCCAGTCATCCCTACTTGTGCCCAACACTCCCCTACAGGTGTATATAGGCCAACATAGAAGGCTAATACCCTGTGTCATTGACAATATAGGACATTTACATTTCACTAAAATATAAAAGAAACATTTGTTTCTACTGACATATGAGCAAACCCAGTATATAACTGAAAACTGCAACCATACCTTATCAACATCAGTCTTCTGTGCAGATAAATCCAAAGTAATAGCAATCTTTTTCTGTGTTATCAACATATACAACTCTCCTCACCTTCAGGTCTCCTAGCTACATGTTTCCCTTTTTATTGTGTAGATTCATGCCTGCGAGTTTGGTGAAGATGCAAATGAGGAGTGAAGTCATTAGAATTGCTGAATCCTAAATTCTTGGCTCCATGTAACAGATGTAAACATAGTGTAGGCACTCTCTCTCTCTCTCTCTCTCGGTTTGTTGCTAATGGATTGTAACTATGAATGATTACTGCTACGGAAAAGGAAAACACAGCAGCAATTCAGACTTCTTTCCCTCCAGTGGATGTATCAACCAAATTACACTGACAAAGTGTAGAAGTAATTGTACGAGGTTTTAAATGCAAGTAAGCAGCATACATTTCTCAGCTTCCGTTCAGTAATATCCAAACTCCGGTGCATTTGTTGAAAATTGTATATTATTTCAATGTAAAATTCTCATATATTTTAAGGACAATGATACAAAATGCCTTACAGGCTGCATGTCTGAGATTACTGCTCAGATAAGAGAAGAATGAACACCATACAAATATAAGACACAGCTGTATTTCAGCTAACAATAGTCATAAATGGTTGTATGAACACTCTTTGCATTAGATATGAAATTAACACATGTAAAAACAACTTGGAAGTGTACAAGTGTCATATGTCTTGTTAATACTGTGGATGATTTGGGACTTGCTTGTATGCACAATGAATTTCATTCATGCTGCAAAGCTGTTTCTGTGGCAAAGAGAGGCAAAACATTATAACAGTGTTTTTTACATGCACTGGTGTGAGAGTTTAAATCCAGACTTGTGTAAAAATCTTTCATGTGTACTAAAATTTACTTTGTAATGTTGTTTAGCTGACATATATGTGTATTTTTTAATACCGGTATTTGCATGGATCCCAGCTTAGTGGAAACACGACAAATGGATAAATAGTATAAATGCCATGTAATGTATTTCTGTGATAACCAATACATAAACTATGCCTAGGAATCATGTGTGTGTAGCACATCTGCTAAACACAATGAACCACACAGTATATACTATCAGTAGATAATAGTTCAAGTCCCACGTTTGTCTTTTAAGGCTGGAGCCTAAGAAAAACTGCTGACACAGATAAAACAAGTATAGCTTTGCTTCTCATGTTTGCATGTTGCTTAACGTCAAGCAAACCAGGACTGATGGCCCACATGTGAAGCAGACAAATCACCTACATACAGGATGCAGACATTCTCAATTTCTAAAAAGATACAGCGTTGCATTATTTGCTTTCCATAGCATAGCATGCTAAGTGATTTTGCACAATGGTTAGTAAACTTCCCCAACACCTGCAGGTTTGAACACCTGTAGAGAGGAATCAGACAGTAGATGAATTCACAATGGATGCATTCTATCAAGTATGATGGGCACCACACAAACACACTAAGAGGCATTGCACAGCAGTTGACACACAGAATTAGTAATGATTATGAAAATATCCAAATGTTTTTTAATTATTCTTTTGGAAACAGGTGTAACTTTCTGCAATAAGATTCCAAATATTTTTAAGTTATATTAAAATTCACAAGAAAAAATTATTACATACTCCTTATTTTACTAAGAGTTGTGCAATCACTTTTAAAAAACAAATACAAAAATTAAACATAATTATAAATAACAATAAGTATGTATAGCAGTGGAGCTCATATGAATTGTATGTGTGACAGTGGATATACTGAATATTCTGACTCTGTAATTATAATTTCCTTCTCTGACCTTGGATGGGGTTTATACCTGAATGATCGTCAAACACACATGAATGTATAAACCAGGACCCTGTCAGATCACACACATACATGGTTAACCCCTCAGTCTGTCATGTGTACTTGTATATAATTCATGAGTATGTCTGACAAGCACTTCCTCTTTGGCAAGGATGAAAAATCACTGCTGTGGAAGAAAATGTTTTGTCTCTTATGGATAGGTTTGAATCCCACATTGTAAAAATGTATTTTATCAGTGTGTAAATCTACACAAAAATGTATCAGGTCATAAAAGTCATCCCCCTTTACATGTCTGCAAAGATAAATCACCTAACAGTTAAATCAGCAAACAACATTCAAACTAACGCCAAGTGTCAGTTAGGCTTTCAATTAAAAAAAATGCTTTTCTCTCTTTTTAGCACTGTTGCTCTATGCTTAACATCATGCAAATGCAGTTGGCATCATTGTTCAGGTTTGCCCACTAACAGTAAGCATGATAACATGCTTTGGAGTGAAATAAGTTTAAACTATTGCTGTTTGCCCTGGTTGGACATGTCTGGTGGTAGAAGGGAGGGCCCCTGATTTAGGGCTCAGAGGTGGGTTCTTGAGGAGTCCAGAATCATTAATGAACTCTTTGTAAAATGCCACAGCTGAAGACTGCTGCAATGGGACTATACCAGCTCTCAGCACAAGTCTGGGGCATGGAATAGTCTGCCTAAGGCTGTCTCCACTGTGACTGCCATCCCCACACTGGAGAAAAGTGTAGGCAACATTTTAGTAATCTAAAAGGTGCAAACAGGATGCACTCAACTGCCTGGATGAGTTCAGGACTGCTGATATCCGACAGTTGTGTAAGTAAACTGATAAAGTGAATTTATAGTAGATAGAACACTGCATATCGGCAAGACTGGTATGCATAATGATCTTCTCTTGTTCTCTTCTCTTTATTCCTCAGCTAACCAAGAGACTATGGTGAATAGAGATGCCCCAGGCACGGGGTATGTATGCAGCACATGTATGCAGCACAACCTAACTCTTATTATAGCTGAAGTATTGCTCTTCTATACAGTAATAGCAAATTAAGCATACATAGCCTAACTGTAAAAGCAAGCATGCATGATTCAGTCTGTAGCACAAGCCAGCTGTAGGAGTCAAGTGTAATACTGAAGCCAGACATTGTGAGTTCAAATACAAGTAAAAAATAAATGTAAGTAAAATCATTTAACATATTACATAATTTACTTTCAACAGAAGTGGCATAAATGCCCTGCTGTTAACTTAATCCATGCAGTTTGACCAATCATATTTGCAATTTATGCACATTGCAAGGATTACTATGAGCAATCATTATTTAGAGTTTGTAGTTGTTAAGAAGTATACTTAACCATAAAAGTACAGATAAATATACAGTTCTTTATTATTATGACAATGCACTGTATGCCACATATGGTGGTACTAATAATCATCTTTTTTCTTACCCCAGCCCTTATCTCTCTTTTTTATTTTTCTGCATATCATCAAAACATTCCTATGTCATCCATCTCTGAGAAATCACCAAATGCTTTACAGCACTGGGAGGTAGGCAAAACCCTGTGGCTCAGCTTGCCCCCACGCTACTGGCTACTGCATCGATGACCAGCACATCTGGAACCCAACCTGACGGTATTGCCTCTGCTGACCCTGTGCTCCCTGGGCCCTCCACATCAGGTAGCACTACCCAGCAGCTGGTGCTGGAGTACCTTCTGGGAAAACTGTCAGAGTTGGGAATTTTATCACCTGCCAGGAGTTGCCAGGCTTGGTGCAAAGGGTCATGGACAGCACCATCGGTGCACACCTATGCTGGATGGAGAGGATGCTGTCTTTTATGGTCCAAAGGAGAATATGCCAAGCACTTCAATAGCTAGTGGAGTAAGGGGACAGTGATGACAGTCCTGCGGTTGAGGACTAGATTCTCACCATCCCCATGTTCAACTGTTGTCCCTTTCCTAACCCGAATCATGGTGTCTGCCCCCCAACCTGCCATGTCTCTCACTGTCCCTGTGTCTTGTCTTATTTGTCCTGTTTGTTTGCATCTTCTTCCTCATCTACCCTACTTACCTATCCGAGAGATACCTACGTCCATTACTCAACACTACTTTCTTACTGAAGTAAAATAAAAAAAATGGATACCATTTCCACAAAAAAAAAAAAAAAAAAAAGTTCCATACACAGCTATCCACTTCTCATATGTGTCTTCACAACATACTTGATTTGGTCGAATTGGGCATACAAGATGGTTTTGTTGTTATCACTCCTCTTTGTTTAGGTGACAGTCCAAATTCAGCTAATATTTTGTAAATATTTTCATTTTACACTATTGAAGAAATGAATAGCTATGGTTATTTTCTACCTGCCTTCTGCATATTCCTATATTGCTTTCCTTTTATTCTTCCCCCTGCTTGCGTCCCATTTTATCACTTTCTTATCTACCTCATTATAACATCTTTAATCTGGTCAAGAAATAGAATCATACACCATACATGTAAGTAAAAAAAAAAACAATGAAGCCCTTCACATTTTGTACTCTTTGTTTGCACAGAGTTTGGCATCATGCACCAATGCAGAGTGATGGTGAACAGCTCTTCAATGATGCAGTTATCTCAATGAAATGGTGCTTAAACAAGTTGTCATAAGGTAACACAAAGTGTACAATAAAGAATTATGTCATTGTGTTATGAATGTGTATTTACAACTATTAGCTACACGTAGAGTTGAACCCTGTATCATCTGGGCTCAAAAAGAAATCTGTCAATGCATTTGCAACTGATGCCTCAGAGTTGGCTAAGCAACAGGTGTGTTTCTTACACTCAATACTATCCACAATTTTATCAGTGAAGCAGATGCTCACATTTGTTCATTGCTTAACTATATGCAGAATAGGAAAGCAGTCTAAATGTGTATCTCACATGCGCAAACACTTTGCCATCTATTGCGCAAATGTGGCTCAGTGGTGCTCTATGGAAAGTGCACATTAGCATGTATTACTTATGTTTACTGCCAAGTTAGTCTTCACCCCATGAAAGTACATGTAAAAACACAAACAACAGGAAGCCACTTTTTAAGGAAAGAGCACATATTTACACTGTAGTCATCTGTCACTTATGCACTCAAAACTTGATATCTCAGTACTTGTTCACAAGTATATGAACTGCACTACAGAATAAAAAAAAATATTTCTCATATACCATGGTCATCTTTATACTGCCAATACACATTCAGATTTTTCAATACTTGTAATGTGGACAGCTGTTTGCATATAGTTTACAAAGCTGTCTTTTTAAGGTATACCTGCACACTGGAAACACAACAGCAAAAGCTACACTTTGTGCACTCTTCAGTCTGGTAACATGCATATCTTTTAAATCTTGACAGTTGTACATGGCTAGCTATCCATTACGGGCTGGCATCCCAACATATAATGATGATGTCATCCACAATAAATTGTCCTTCAGCCTTGTAAAAGTAAGACGTGTACTGAAGCACTTGAGTTATGCACTGAGGTCTTTTGTATGTATACTTAGGTAGGGGTTCTAATCTCACTGCAGTCAGTTGGTGTGTGTGTGTGTGTGTGTGTGTGTGTGTGTGTGTGTGTGTGTGTGTGTCTGTGTGTGTGTGTGTGTCTGTGTGTGTGTCTGTGTGTGTCTCTGTGTTTGTTCACTAGGTTGACATTAGAGAAAGCATTTTACACCAGCATGTGGAGCACTGCTTTTACCATCTTCTCCTCACCAGACAATACTGATGTCATCATTTATAAAGTGTTGTACAATACTCTCCAAGTCAGACTTCTGCTGTGGTGCTTGCATTAAATACTGAGGTCTCTAAATGGTATAGTTAGTTAAGAAGGGGATCTGTTCTCGCTGCAGTCAACTGGTGTGTGTGTGTGTGTGTGTATGTGTGTGTGTGTGTGTGTGTGTGTGTGTGTGTGTGTGTGTGTGTGTGTGTGTGTGTGTGTGTGTGTGTGTGTCTGTGTGTATGTGTGTCTATGTGTGTGTGTGTGTGTGTGTGTGTGTTAGTGTTTGTTCACTTGGTTGACATTAGAGAAAGTATTTTATACCAGGACCTGTATTTTCTTGGTGAGAAACCCCAGTGGCCTCTCCAGCTGCTGCATTTCTCTGATGATGTACATGCAAAAGAAAGCATTTTACTCTATTAGTGGCCTGATGAGGGTTGAGTAGAGCAGTGTTATAATAGCCTCAGACCTGGAAGTGATGCCCTTACTTATGAGGTGCACGATGTAGAAGGCTTTCCTTATCACTGTGGAAACTTGGTGGTCAAACTTAAGATTGCTATCTACTTGTGTTCCCAGGTCTTGCACAACTAGGTTTGAGCTTGGGTTTCTTGTCAATACTGCAATTAGTGGGGAATTCCACTTTTCAAAAAGAATTGATAATGGCACTTTTTTGCAACTAATTTTAGACTGTGGCTTTGGCACCAGTCATTTGTCTGTGTTCGCCTCTCCTGTAATATATTAAAGCCATTGGGGGATTTAATGAGTGCACTCAATTTGCAATTGTCAGCCAACTTGGTAAGCCAAAGGGCATCTACTTTAGCCTGGACTTCCAAGAAATAGATTCCAAACAGTAAAAGGCCCAGGTCAGATCCCTGTGGTATGCCATTGGTGATGGCTCTATTGGTAGAGTTTGAGTCACCAACTTTTACAGTATGTGCTCTGACAGTGAGCCAAATGGCTATCTATCGAGTGATGTAAGCATTACTCCCCAGCTGGAAATGTTTCTCAGTGATAGGTGAGTTGGGGATTATGTCAAAAGCCTTGGCCATGTCAAAGTAAGTGATATGCACTGTCATACAGGGCTTTGGAGACTTTCTTGAAGAAGTCTACTAGGTTTAGTAAGCATGATCTACCCTTAATGAAGCCAAACTGGGTTGAGTCTAGAGTTTGAAGGTCATCTTTGTCCTTGTTGATAAGATCCATGATAATTCTTTCCATGGCCTTCCACATGACAATGGTTAAACTTACGGGTCTATAGTTCCCAAGGTCTGTTGATGCCACCACCACCCCCCCCCCTTTGTGCAAGGGGATTACTGTTGCTGTTTTCCTTTCTGCTGGAACAAAGCCAGTTCTCAGGCTATGTTTAAAGAGGATGCTAAGTGGGTCACTAGTTCCTGTTCTAGATTGCTTAGTAAGCAACCCAGAATGTTATCTGTTACCACTGATGCCGTGTTTTTAGCCTTGGAGAGCGTAGATTTGCCTGATGTCTAGAGATGCTAGGAAGCGGACTCGTGTCAGGTATGTTTTGGGGTATGGCCAGAGGGGCCAGGGATGAAGTTTATTCAAAATCTTTCAGCTAGCAGGTTGGCAATTTCCTCTGGTGCAGCTTGAGGTTTAGATGCCTAGCATTAAGTCATAGAACTTTGAGTTTGCCACCAGTGGATTTTGTTACATTGGAACTTTTGTTGCTTTGACATTGCCTAAAAAAAGGCTCTGTGGAGGCATCGAGTGCCTTTGCCAGTATCCGACAGCCTAGAGGACACAGCTGCAGAAGACCTCTGACAAAGCTGTGAGGCCTGCAGATCATGTCATCCCAGGCTGAGAGACACTGGATCCCCCTGTATTGACATCAAAAGCTAAGCCAATTGTTGAAGTCAATCATTTTTTGTTTATATTGCAGCATCATCCTGGGTGAACATAGAATGCTACTTAGGGCTAAGATTATATCTACCTTGGACACATAACCTGAGAGTTCAGTCATTTGTCTCTTCATATAGTACAGAGAGGTACATCTCAAGTAATTCACCCCAACATGAACTAAGTCAAAGTCATGATGGTACTTGTTGTTGCGTGACGTGAGCAACACTCTATGATATACTTGTGTGTTTATTATTTGTGTTTTAGGACATGTGTTATTGTAGAGGAGCAGATCAACCATCACAACAGTTCACATTCCACCATCACAATAACAACTGCAGTATGGCATAGGTGTGCAAGTGTCAGCATACCACCATTAAATTCTCTGTGACACACATCTGTATAAATTCATATCAATTACATGGTCACATAAATCCTGTCTCAGAAACATGGTTATGCTGTGATATACAATACAATGTATTACATATTGTGATACAATTGCAACCTTGGGGAATTCATTGTATGTGCAGTTATGTTGCTATAACCACGGATTATTAAGGAGGTCAGTAGCACCATTGTGTGGCTATTAGCATTTGTGTCAGGAAATATTCTGCATGACTCACAAACAACTGATCTGTAATGTGCCCTGATACGGCATCAGGCTGTTCAAATACAGTTTGCCCAGGAAACACATATAGGCATATGTTGTGCAATTGATGTCAAGTACATAACATCACTACAATTGTACTACTATGTGCATAGTACCAGCGTCTGGAATGAGATGAATGACCAAGGTTGCAGTTGTAGCTCTTTTCACAAATCATTTCTTCCAATACATTTGAAATGTTAAGTGGAATACACAACTAAGCACATATGTGCATGTGGGTGCCACCAGACATACCCACCAGAAGAAATTGACAATCTGCTAGCTGACAGTTTGTCTCACATGTCACTAGCCTGTCACCACTCTCCATCAGAAAAAGTATACATGCAAACATTACTTAGTTTCTATGCTAAGGAGGGCAACACAGCTGTGTGTTCTATATAGCTGATAACACAGAATCAATGGGCCTTGACAACATTACAGATTGCCTATAGCATGACTCAATACTTCAACGCAGCCTCTGGATGGAATATGTTCTCTTAGAAGGGTGTACATCAACATCCATCCATCTGACTGGGGTGGGGGGACATTACCTGGTGCATGCTTATATAGATACATCCTGACTCTCCTCAGCTGTGAAGTAGACCAATATGTCATTATGCACCTTTTCTAAATGGACACTGGTAACATCCCAGCTGTGTGCAAAAGAAATGTGTGATTTGTTCAGGCTATATCCATGTCTGTTACACCACTTAGATCTCCTCAAGAAGGTCAACAAAGGCATGCATGATGATAACAGGTCTACTTCTAAATCCCAAAATCCAAAAATCATGAGGACGACAATCCCGAGATGAGAATCTCAAAGCAGGAAACACCGAATGACCGAAGTTTGACCAGGGCAAGTAAACACTTGCCCAAAAAAACACGAACACACACTGCACCAGCTAAAAACCACCTGCATGAGGAGATATATCCCCACACCCCCCAATGTGGGGGGTTTCACCCCCACACCCCCCTAACTATATTTACTAACTCTGGGACCATACTACAGTAGGGAAAGGCCATAATTCCCCATGTTGGGCAAGTGGTAACCTGCCCTGGTTAAACTTCAGTCTTTCAGTGTTTCCTGGTTTGGGATTCTCATTTCAAGATTGTCATCTTCGTGATTTTTCAGTAGTCGAGATATAAAAGGGGACCCGATGATAATACAGTCATCATATGGAGCTTGACCAGGCCAAGGCATTTGACACAAATCCACACTGAGGTATTAGTGTGACACTGTCACAAGTGGCCATAAACACCTCTATCACCAAGTGAGTAGACCACTGGATAATATATGTGACATATAAATATGTTGAAGTGTGTGAAATTACCTATACCTAGAGTCCAGTTATCAGGTCCATACCTCAATGCTGTATGCTAGGCCCTTTCATTCTCATTATTTAATTAACAGATGTCAAGAATGACATATACATCCTTTGTCCAAACAGGTTTCTGGATGACTACAAATTGCGGACAATCATTGAATCCAAGTATGATAGTAGCATAATACAGAGAGTATCAAAACACACAAAGGATTGCTGCCACAGTCAGGAAAACACATGAGATGAAAAAAAAATCATGAGGGGATTTCTTATGTTATAAAAGCAAATGCACTACCTAATGATAATGTAGACAACATACCCCTTGGAGCGGACTAAGCGCTATGTAACCTGTGTACTCAGGTAGATGGTATGCTGAACATCCACCAGCATGTTCCCACAGTGGTGACTAGCCTCATGTATGTAACATAACTCCTGAGTATGTGCAGGACATCCACTTCAAAGGCCATTATACCTCTATAGTTCACAGCCTTCATCACACCAATAACTGAGTACAATGCACTCTTCTTCATGTACCTCCCTATGGGTCCCCTTCAGAAACCCAAATGCTCACTTACCCAACTTCCAAAATGCCAATATGAAAAAGCCAATGATCGCACAACACTGGCATCCCAGAACACTGAATTTCCACTCCAGGTAAATAACCGCTTGGCCATCCTGTTGAACTTTTCCCCTTACCCCCGTGGTAGTACGATCTCATAGTTAGCATATTTAGTTAGGGGTATGGGTGGATTTGCTTTCCTTTGGTTTTCCGTTTTTGTCAGGATGGCCAAGCGGTTTCTTATCTGAAGTGGAGAGTTGGTGTTTTGGGACGTTGGTGTTGTGTGGTCGTTGGCTTCTGAAGTAGACCCATCCCTATATCTCCTCCAGTGATGTGTTACTCAAGTGTACCCCATTTGCCAGAGTGAGCTCCCACACATCTTATTGGCCATACCCAAGTACTTTTTTTGTTACTTAAACAGTAGTGTCTGATCCTGCTGTACCATGATCAAAGTTTTATACCCGATGCCTGTGTGATATGTGCTCCTGTGATGCACACAGTACATACATAGCTGATGGACAATGTTTATGACATGGGTTACATCCATGACAGTGTGGATTGTGCTATATATGTGCCATGCACACCTGTCAATTAGGCTGGATTGATCAAAATTTCACATATGGGTATAGCAGTATCCCTCCTAACACCTCCAGCAGATGTTAAAGTTTCAGGACAATGTGCTTGATTCCCCTCATATTTTGCTAACAACTCATAATAGTTGTACGAGTGAGTTTTTGCAGAACCATCTATGATCATTCACAATCATATATGTTATGTCAGACATACAGGATTACTGGTAGTATTATTCTGATATTGTCCATGATTGTGCGTGTTTCTGTCTATTGTTATCCATGAGCTTGTTACTATCTGTCTCACTTGGTTGAGACCTCTGCAGACATTAGAGTCATAATAAGGTAACTCATTTTGTACAGCTTCATAATATGCACCCAACCCCTGTTATATATACTGTCCCTGATAAATGCCCTCTCCATTGTTCATGTCAGGATGCTTATATCACAAAGAATCTTCTTCATTGTTATGTCACCTTTTGTGACAGTCACATAATATACATTCAGTGTGCAGTGCGTACTGTATCATGTTGATATGTGATTAGTGTTACAACTACCACTGTCATCATTGATATGCCCTCATCTGCTGTACATTATATGTTCATAGGTCCATAGGTTCATACTAGGCTATCTGCCATAGGGCATTTATAAGCCTAGCCAGAGTGTGTTTGGCTTTCGCCACCCATTTTAAATTAATTTTGCTATGCCCTTTTTCGAGGTTAGTATACTGTGACTCTGTCTAACAGTGACACAGAAGTGATACCCGGGGTAAACCTATGATCTCCCATCCACTCATCAAGATTCCTCTTGAAGAGAGTCAATGAGGGACTCGGCCTAACCTGGACTGGGATTTTATTCCAGAGTGAAGGGAGCCTCTGGGTTATGAATCTGTCCCTCCAGCATGTCCTATTTATTTCAGTGTTGAGGTTCAAGTCTCTTGAGCACATAGCTCGATGGGATTTGGATTTTCTGAGGTGCAGCATGTCCATTAATTCAGGGTTGGACATGGCTTTATACATCAGGCACAGATCGCCTCTGAGCAGGCGGTATGCCACTGAGTAGAGCTGGAGTTTCTTTAACTGGGCAGCATATGGCATCTGTTTGAGCCCTTTGATCCTCTTGGTGAGGTACTTTTGGGGTCTTTCCAGTTGCTGCAGGTGTCTGGTAAGGTACATCCCAAAAGGGGCATTGTACTCAATTATGGGCCTGATGAGGGATGAGTCAAGAGGCACGATGACCTCCCCTGATCTAGATGTGAATCCCTTCATGATTAGGTGGGCTATATAAAATGTTTTTTTAACCACTTTGGCCACATGATTGTCAAATGAGAGACTGCTATCAACTTGGGTCCCCAGGTCCCTAATTACTTCTTCTGTACTTAATGGATTACCACCTATGTGGTAATTTGTGGGCACTTTGTTTTTGCCAAAGGGGATGACTATACACTTTTTGGCATTTAGCTTGAGGCCATGGCTCTGGCACCAGTTGTCTGTTTCTATGAGGCCCTTTTGGAGGATGCTTGTGTCGGCTGGAGAGTCGATTATGGTGCCCAGTTTGCAGTCATCTGCAAACTTGGTCAGCCACAGTCCTTCCGTGTTGGCCTGTACCTCCGAGAAATATATACCGAACAAGAGAGGTCCCAGGATTGAGCCTTGTGTGACGCCACTTGTAACTGGTTTGGAGTCTGACATGGATCCAGCAATTCTAACCATGTGGGTTCTGTCCTTGAGCCAGTTTGCAACCCATCTAGTGACTTAGCAGTTTATATTTAAGCTGGTGAGCTTATCTATAATGCCCAAGTGGGGTATAGTATCGAAGGCTTTTGTGAGGTCCAGGTAGGCTGTGTGGACCACCTTCCCCTCGTCAATGGCCTTGGTGACTGTTTCAAAGAAATTGACCAGGTTTAAGAGGAGGGATCTGCCCTTAACAAAGCCGAACTGGGTAGGATCCAGTGTCTTTAGGTCCCCAATATCTTTATTTATGAGGTCCATGATGATCCTTTCCATAGCTTTGCAGACCAAGCTAGTCAGGCTTATGGGGCAATAGTTTCCAGGATCCGTTGAGGCACCACCTTTGTGGAGAGGGACCACTGTTGCTGGACACCACTCTTTGGGTACATATCCTGTAGTAAGGCTGAGATTGAACAGTAGTTTTATGTTTGGGTTTAGCTCTTCTTGGAGTTCATGTAGGACGCAGCCCGGGACACGGTCTGTTCCCATTGATGCTGTGTTTTTTGCTTTGGAGAGGGCGGCTCTTACCTGAGCATCTGAGATGTCAGGGGGGCAGCACTCTGCCAGGATAGATATTTGCCCTTTTGGTGGGGAGGGGGGGAGAAGTTTGCGCTGAACCTGTCAGCTAGGATGTTGGCAATGTCTGTGGGTTCAATGTATTTTTTGTCATTTTGGAAGAATTCTGAGCATATCTGGGAATTCCCACCCAGGTTCCTAACATAGCTAAAGAAAGCCTTGTGATTATCCTTAGTGTCCTGTGCAATTTTTCTCTCGAAGCTGGCCTTAGACGATTTTATGAGTGCCCGTAGTTTTTTGCTAATACTGATTAGAGATGCCTTCCCTTTTTGGGATTTTTCTCTATCATGTAGTAGCTTCCTCCTTCTATTGTATAGTTTGTTTATGGCTGGGGTCCACCAGACAGGATGTCTGCCTTTGGAGGATTGGGTCTTGGTTTTATTTGGGATTGCATGATCCATGCATTCCTGAAGGTGTTCATAGAATGTGTTTATAAAGGATTCTGCAGTCTGGGCTGTATTTTCCACAGGCTCGGGGGCTTTGAAGGATTCCACCTCAGTTTTGAGGAGTGTGAAATTTGCCTTAGAGAAGTTTTTCACTGTGGTTTTCTGGGCAGGGCGTGGGGTCGGGATGTGAATATCTAGTGAGATTCAATTCATTACAATGTTTCACCTTTCCTGGTCCCCTGTGTTCATTTCTACAATTCAACTGTTTGTCCCTATTCAATACTCACTCTTCCCTTGACTGTTTATTTATACTGCAGTCTATATACTTTTAGAGATCATTTACACAACTCTTGTTCAGTATGCCTGAAACAGGTTTCCACAATACTCTGCACTGTATACACTTTGATATAATGGGTTGTAAATGTATACATTGCTTTATTAATAACCCTAGTAATCATTATGGCATTCCATACAAACATACAGATATAGTTTGCCCATAGGTAAACAGGGTTATATATCTGCAGCTGTCCGTGTTGCTTTTCATGGTTTCCTAGCTGGCAACAATTTGCTGGCCATGAAACCACTCTTGTTTATGTTTAAATGCAGTGCGCGACATGCATATGCAACTAGCACTGCTGCTCACGCTGCAAACATGTAAACTCCATGCAGGCCTTGCACGAAGACTACACAGACCCCGGGATTCATAAAGCTTGCGCCAGGTGCAGGCATAGCATCGGCATTCTAACACCAAACATGGCCACCGAGCGATCCAGGTATGAGCTGTTCCCACATGCACTACCTGCATATGCTACACCCGTACAACTCCCAGGCCCTGTTTCCTAATTACCCAATGTGCAGCAGTGTAGCATGCAAATGAAGGTATGTAGCGATCCAGGAAGTGGTGCAGGTGTAGTGTAAGCATGCAGAAATGTAAACCATAGAAAACAGTTTACATTTTTGCAAACATAAAATCGGAGCCATGACAGCTGACCAAATACATGTATTATATTGTTAATATATGCCAATGGCTAAATATATAGCCATTAGCATAAAAAATGTACAAAATATAAAATTAACACTTAATATATATAGTTGCACTATTGAAACACAGGGTAGCAGCACACAAAGGGGATCGCAAGGAAAATATAAAAATATAGAATAAAACTGCAATGTAACACATATCGTGATTTCCCCATAATAGTCAATGGCAGGCATGCTACACTGTGCTATGGTGCAAGGGCTGCTAAGGAGCTGTGACAGTGTTATGCGTGGTAGCTAGGAATTAGTAGGCAATGCCATGCAAATGAGAGGAGTAATAGTGAATCACAGATTCCCTGCTGGTGTAAGGATGCACCTCACAGCATAGTGTTATAACACCAAGGTTTGCCCTTGAAATAAAGATGACATCAAGAGAGGGGTGTGTTGCCATTGCTATAAGCACATAGGAGCATTGCTAAACCAGTTTGCCCCTAGCTAGGCAAAGCTGCAGGATAGGGGTGTGTTGAACTGGCCATAGCTTTGCTTAGCTGAGAGTACACAAGGTAACCGAGTATGCATGTGAACGGAGATGAAACCACACGTAAACCCGGTAAATGGGTTTGCGAGGCACGCACTGCAGCTGAAACAGGAAGGATATAGGAAAGAAATAAGGAAATACTGCAGCAGGGAAATTGGAGTACAAATGACTAATTAACACCTAGGGCCCTACAGTGGGCCATTGATAACAGCTAACAAGGCTGCAAGCAGCTACCTGCAGAACAGGAAAGGGGAGGGGCTGTACTGCAAAGAAAACAGTAAAGTGTGAAAGCAGAATAAAGCCGATTTGCAGTATATCAGCTACAAGACACATTTTGCCATGACTGGGTAGGGAAAGTACAAAACAAGAAAGATGGCAGGTGGATGCATGCCTGATAATGGGAGGGGATCCAGGTTTAAAAATGAATTAAAGGGCAACAGATTAATCAAGGCAGGTAAGCATATCTCCACAGTAAAGGCCCCACACTTGCAGTGCTTATTGTAAAACCCATAATTAAGACACTCTGCAGCTGGAATAGCTCATACACACCCAATGACATCAGCAGCTTCCATAGCACAATAGTATAAAGTGCGAAAGCACCTCACACACATTTGTGTATTCCCATACACTCTGCACCAGTGGTGTATGCAGACAAGGAACTTTTAGTATGTACATGTTAGGGGCTGCTATAGCTTTGATCCACCAGCATGTGTTGGAGACTGAAGGTGGTGTAGAGGATGATGCACATGACCACCTCAGGCACCAGAGGAGGAGGAGGAGTGTATTCAGACCCAGGGAACCTACCAGGGGCTACATGATCTGGAGATAGTAGAGTGTTATAGGGTGGACAGGGACATCCTACAGCAACTTGTGTAGCTGTGCCGGCCATGCCTCAGAGCCAAAGCAAACAGAGGGGAACCCATCCCAGTGGATACAAAGGTATGTGTAAGCCTGAGAATACTAGCTACAGGTACCTTTCAAAGACCAACTGGGGATATCATGGGGATCTCACAGGCATCAGCATCCAGGGTACTACACCAGTTCCTGGATGCCATGTTACCACATGCCAATGAGCACATATACTTCCCCCAAATGCAGGAGGAGTTTGCCAGCAATATGCATCTCTTCCACCATGTGGGAGAATAACCGGAGGTACTGGGTGCAACAGACTGCACGCACAGACACATCAAGTCACCACCCAGTGAGAAGCATAGGTGCTACACAAACCGCAAGGGATACCCCTCCATCAACTGCCAGGTCGTGTGCAATTCCCAGGGCATTATCATGGATGTGTGTGCTGGCAGCCCTGGAAGCTATCACGACTCCCACATCTGGCATGCTTCACATCTGTATCAGTTATTTGCCAGGGGGAACATCCCAAATGGCCACCTGGTGGGGGATGCTGGCTATGCACTGGCACCGTGGATGATGACTCCCATCAGAAATGCACACACACCCATGCAGGAATGCCATAATGAGGCACACCCACAAACCAGAATCATCATAGAGTGTGTGTTTAGGATGGTGAAATCACGGTTCCATTGCTTGGACATATCTGGTGGAGCCTTGCAGTACTCTCCAGGCACGTATATCCACATCTTCATAGTATGTGCCATGCTACACAATATGATCCTGCAGAAACAGCTGCAGCAAGGTCAGAATGGTGAAGACCCTCACAGCCCACTACCATTGCCAAGGGCCCCACAGGCACAGAGGTACTCAGACCATGAACACCCTGAGCCAGCCCCAGTAGGCAGACGGAGGCATGTCCAGTATGCCCATGCCTTGGCAAGGAGGGAATGTACAGCACACGCACTGACAGTGTAGGCACCTAGGGACTGGCACCTTTCTCCACCTGCACGCACAGTAAAAATGGATGGCACACACACAAGACTAGCTGAAAATTGTCATGCATAGGCAGTCTACCATGTGCATCCAACAAAGGCAGCCCTCAACTATTGCACACACAACTGCCATAGGCACAAGGTAAGTCAACACCTGAACAGTAAATTAAGCTATCAGCATGTGCTGATACTGTATGTATAGGTTCATAGGTAGGTACTTGGCCAACTGCCAGAGGCCATTCATAAGCTTAGCCAAAATGTGTCAGCTTTTGCCACCCCATTGATTCATTAACTGTCCCTCTGTGTAGCAGAGCCAATGGTGGGATCCACGGGGTGCATCTACTGTTCCCCATCCACTCTTCAAGGTTTCTCTTGCAGAGTGTTAGTGAGAGGCTCTGTATAATGTAATTAGGAATATTGTTCCAAAGTATGGGGAGTGTCTGTGACAGGAATCCGTCCCTGTAGCATCTTCCAGTTATTGTTGTGGCAAGGTTCAGCTCACTACAGTGTGTGGCTCACTGTGACATGGATTCCCATAGGTGGGCATATTCATTAAGCCTGAGTTAGACATGGCTGTGTTGGCCAGCAGATATCATCTCTGGGCAAACGAGATGACACTGAGTAAAGCAGGAGTTTATTCAGTCTGGCTGCATAAGGCATATGTTTGAGGCCAGTAATCCACTTGGCGAGGTACATTTGTGGACCTCCCAGCTGTTGGAAGTGTCTTCTGATGTACATCCCAAATTGGTTATTATACCCTATGATGGGACTGATGAGTGATGAGTAAAGGGACACCATAACCCCAGTATGTCTAGATGGGAATCCTTTAATAATCAGATGGCCTACATAGAAGGATGTCCTAACTACTTTGGAGATATGATTGTCAAAGGGGAGATCACTATCTACCTTAGTCCCCAGATACCCCATTATCTCGTCCATATTAAAGTGGCTGCCACTTATGTGTTAATATGTGGGTGCTTAATTTTCCACAGTGGAATAACCATGCAGTTACTGGCACTTGGCTGGAGGCCATGATGTTGACACCCTGTGTCGGTCTCTGTGAGGCCCCTTGAGGGATGTCTGTGTCAGCTGGACTATCAATCATGGCTCCCAGTTTGCAGTCATTGCTAAACATAGTCTGCCGTAGTCCACCTGTGTTTGCCTGTACCTCTGAGAAGTATATGCCAAACAGTAGGGCTCCCAGGACTGAGCCTTGTGGGGCACCAGTCGTGACTGGTCAAGAGTTGGACCTGGAGACCGCTAGTCGTATCATGTGGGTTCTGTGTGTAAGCCCGTTGGCAATCCAACCTGGGATGTATGCGTGTATGTACAGGCGAGTGTGTTTATCAATAATACCTAAGTGGGGCATGGTGTCAAAAACATTGGTGAGGTCCAGGTAGTATGTGTGAACCACCTCTCCCATCATCTAACATCTTGGTGACTGTACGTAAGATGTCAAACAGGTTCAGTAGGCATGAACTGCACTCATCCAAGTTGACCTGGGTTGGGTCAGGTATTCGGAGGTTACCAATGTCTTTGTTAATGAGTGCCATGAGGATGCGATCCATACCATTGCAGACCAGGCTAGTCAGGCTTATGGGGTGGTAGTTACCATGGTCAGTTGTGATTCCACCTTGATGGAGTGGAATAACCATTGCTACATGCCATTGTATGTGCATGTAGCCTGTGGAGAGGCTGAGGTTGGAAAGCTTAATTAGATGGGGGGGTCAGGTTGTCTTGTACAGTTTGCAAGATGCAGTCTGGGACAACATCTGCCTCCATTGATGCTGTGTTCTGCTGTTAGAGAGGGCAATTTACACCTGTGTGTCTGATATATGGGATACTGTACGTTTCAGGTAGTGTTGTGGGCTCTTTAGGGGGTGGAGTATGCACTGAATGTATATGCAAGGATGATGGTGATATCAGTAGGGTCATCATATTCCGTGCTATATTTCACTGGCACAGTGCAAATCTGTGTGTCACCACTTAGATCCTTGACATAGCCAAAGAAGGCTTTGTGGTTATAGAAGGCTTTGTGGTTATCTTTTCTATCCTTGCGCATTTTCCTGCTGATGTTAGCCTTGGATGATGTCATGAGAGACCTACGTATCATACTAGTAGTGGTCAAGGATGTCTGCCCTTCGTGGGATTTGCTGTTTGTCATGAACACTGTCCTACTTCTGTAGTATAGCCTGTTTATTGCAGAGGTCCACCAGACTGGTGTCCTTGTCTAGGAGGAGTGATTCTTGGTTTACCAGTGATGGCACGATTCATACATCCATGTAGGTGCTTATAGACTGCATTTGTAAATCTGTCTGTATCTTGAGCAGTGTTTCCCCTTAGCGTGGGGGCTGTGAAACCCCCCACCCCTGTCACTAGTAGTGTAAATTTAGCTGTAGGAAAGGTACACACTGTGGTTTCCATGGGTGGGGGAGATGTTTGGGTGTGGAAACAGTGAATAGTTCATGGTCAGATCTAACCAGTGACCGGTTAACCTCTGCTGTGGTGTACCTGTTAACCATGTTGGTAATGACCACTTCTAGTATGTTTCCACCCCTCGTTAGGGAGGTTACCACCTGATACAGGGCATATTAGGTGATAAATTCCAGAAAGCGCTGGGCCTGGAAGTGAGTACTGGAGTAAGTTTCCCAGTTAATGGTAGGGTCGTTGACATCGACCAATGCCAGGGTGTGCGTTAGGACTGTCATGTTCTCCACTGTCTCCAGGTAGGTGGAGTGGTGGTCTTGGGTTATGGAGGGTGATCTGTAGCAGGCCACATTTTACACTGCAGTTGTGGCTGATGTTATCTGCACATGGATGATCTCAGAGGTATCATGCTCCCCCACTAACCTGGAAGGTAGGTATCCCTGATGAATATGGATACACCCCCTCCATGTCTGTGTCAGTCCATGTTCTGTGGCTGAAATGTGTGGTATGGGTTGTAGTCTGGTAGTGCTGCTGAGCTCTCAGGAGCCTTAAGACAGGTCTCAGTTACTGCACAGATGTTAACATTGTCCATCCTGAGGAGTGCTGTGAGTGCATACATGTTGTGATCACAACCCCTGGTGTTGAGTAGCATAACCCTCATTGATTCTGCTATTGTGCTGTTTATGGATCTGGTATTCACCTTTGAGACTCTCCTAAAAAAGGCACCATGGGAGTGCCAATAGCCTTGGCCAGTATTCCAAAGCCTAAGGCTGACACATAAGCCGGCATGGCATTGTTGTATGCATGTTTCCCATCTGTGCTTGTTCCTCATCTCTACTGTAGGTAAGCTACTGGTAAGCAATAGAAAGCCTTAAACTTATACAAGTCTTCTAGCTTCCAAGATAGGCTTTTTGAGTGACTAAGTATCAGTGCTCTGTATGTTCTTGCTGTACTTCTGTTTCCTAAGTACAAGGTGATTTATCACTGTATATTGTGATCTGAAAGTTTGTTTATTCACATATTATGGCTGTGATGGCCTGCACTTTAGAGGTTCACAGATAGCCTACTACCTATCTGCCCAAGAGCAATTAGAAGCATAGCTACAGTGTGTTGGCTTTCTCTGCACCATTGATGAAGTAACTGAGGCTCTGTCAAGCATAGCCAATGAAGCAATTCCAGGCAGAGTTGCCGGAAGCTGTTGAAGACTGGGGTGGTGGAGGGTGATAATGGTACTTAGTGATCTAAAGAGGGCATGTTAATGTGACAATTTAACACCATTCAATTTCTCCAACAGGTCTTGCAGCTATCAAACTGGACAGGCTCCCACACCCTCTGGCTGTATGGTTCTGGGACACATGATCCCAGGGGTGAATATTCTGTTACCCATTCACACAACAAGGTTTCCCTTGAAGTGTGTCAATGAGCGGCTATGCCTAATGTAGTTAGGAATGTAATGTATTGTCTCACAGTACATTTGTTATATGTTGTTATTTCAAGGGTAAGTGAAGCTTAGTGGGTTTGGGAGCCTCCGCCCTTTGCTTAGCCTAGCTTACACATAGAAATCTTCTAAATAGGAAATAGGCAGACACAACGTTAATGTCAATAGTGTAATGGTTACAGCATCTGCATAGTATCTGTGCATTCGAGGTCCCAATCCCAATAAAGTCAGGGATGTTTATCATGTTAAAAAGTATACCTTAACCACAGCTTGCATATATAGATAGTAATCGTCTGTATAATAAACATTCTAAACACCCATATAAACCCATGTGTGCTGGAGAGTAAAGTCAAAAGAGAATGTAATGTTATGTAAGCACATAGTGAGATGTTACTTCACTGACGTGTATATATCCTGAGTAGTTAGCGGATGTGGCCGTGTTTGCCCGCACAGGTTATACGTTACAAAGTTTGTTTAACTGTGTTTAACTGCTGCTATAATGTCACACAAACACTTTTAAACATTCTTACAACTGCTTAAATGAGCCTTATTCTGGAATAAAAAAAAATTTTAAAGCATCGCAGGTGTTGAACCCCAGACCATGTACACTATAGTCATGGGACTTACCACTAGGCCATCTGAAGTATATACATGTTTCATGGTCTTTAGACTACGCCTTATACCATATGCATTCCACTGTAATGATCACAAATGGGACAGTCACTTTGTGTACATATGTACAGTACATTGTAATGTACTGTACTTTGTGAAATAACACATTCAAGTCTACATATGTATTACTGTTACAAATTAATACTAAATATGTATATATATATATATATATATATATATATATATATATATATATATATACATGTCAGTGATGGCTGCACATAGATATAAATATAAATATATATATATATATATATATATATATATATATATATATATATATATTATACAGTTACATCAATAGCCATATATATAAACATCTATGAACACACTTCATGACACAGAAGCACTCCAAAGGAATTGAAGTGTACACAAAACACATGCAGCTCTGGTATTATAACTATTAATATTAACCTAATTCATCATAGAAGGAATGGCTGTTGTGTATATAAAGATTGGGGAGGGGAGGAATGATGGGTAATGAAATCATGCATCAAGGAGAGCCTGGGTCAGATGTTCAATAAGTGAACTGGAGGGTTATACATGGAGTATGGGGACAATATAAAGAGGACACAAAACAATAACCTTTATCATTTATAATACACCATATCATGTCACATTGCACACCTAATTTCACAAACATATGAACATTAACATGTATCAGACATATGTACACCAACAGACTGTCAAATTTGTTTTAAGTTGTGAGGAATGCCTGTAGTAAAATGTATATTCTAAATGCTATAATATTTGTATATATTTCAGATGCCTTAGTGGTAAAGTCAATGATTGTGGTGTTCATGGTCACAGGTTCAAGGGCTGTTAAGTTATTTTGAGGGCCGGAATAAGAGCTGTTGGATGCAGGTGGATTAAAGCACTCTTAAGCAGTTGTAAGTGGGTTTTCACAGGTTTGTGCGACGGTAAGCGGCGCGCAAACAGGGTAAATGGAGAAGCGCTTCACAGGTTTAACCTTTGCTTAACGTCACACAGACCATGGGCAAACCTGCTTACAACCTGTTAAATGTGCATTATTCACACTTTCCCTACCACTGCCTACTCTGATAGGTAAAATAATAACATCTTACAGGATTATAACCCTCAACCATGTACTCCATCCTCAGAGTAACCTAGCACTAAGCCACCTGACATGTACCTATCCCAGTTGTGTATGCAGACAGGTTAAAACACAAAAGGGAGGAATGTGATGAAATAGGACAACCCGCCATGTACCCAATGAAAGGTGTATGCTCATATATATATATATATATATATATATATATAGAGAGAGAGAGAGAGAGAGAGATACATAGAGACATGTCGATATATACAGTTCTACATATATATATATATATATATATATATATATATATATATATATATATATATAGGTTAAAAACATCTACACATCTATGGAGGTACAGATAAACGTATGCAATAATATATATTATATATTATATCTATACACATATGCATATATAGATATATATATCTATCTATCTATATATATATATATATATATATATATATATATATATATATATATATATTTATTTATTTATTTGCAGTTGGTTTACCAGGATAGTCCATTGGGCCTAAAAGAACCCGTTTTCAATGGAGTCCTGGAGAGAAAAGCTCCAAAAAAGAACAGACATACAGAATATGTACATACACTTGAAAAAAGCTATTAATGCAAACTAACAGACAAGTTGAAAACAACAGAGCTAAGCTACTTATGCAATGTAAAAAAGAATACAGTCATAACTTTTGCATTTGAGGTACATTCAAAAATGTGAAATATTAGATAAAGTACAAAAAATGAGAGGTGATTTAGGGCATTAAAGAGGTAGGATTATATTGTTATATGGTGTGGTTAGATTTGAAGAAAGTAATAAGTATACAGGCTTTGTTGAGTAGGAAGAGAATGAATGGAGGATGAGGGATGAAGGATGAAGGGTTCCAGATTTTTATGATGGATGGGAACAAGAGCATTCCCATTGGGATGTAAGATAAGTATGAAGTGATTTTTTGAACGAATAAAGATTAGAGATGGTACGAATCGATGGTGGGAGTGAGTTCCAAAGACGAGCTATGTTAAAGGATAGTAGGTTTTTGCCTGGGGGGGTGCTTTGGTTTAAGTATTTCTAATAGGTTTTGATTGCTTGACCTTAAGATTCTATCAGGTAAGTGAAACTTAAAAGCAGAAGACAGGGAGGGACAAAGAGAGGGGTTGTTAATGAGTTTATGGGCTAGGGTAAGCTGAATGTAATTGAGCTGATGTGGAAGTTCAAGCCAATGTAGTTTTTGGAGAGAGGAACAGTGATGGGTGAATGACCTGTGGCCATTGGCGAACTTGGCGATTTTTGTTGTAGCAAGAGGAAAGTTGTTTCTTAAGAGAGGACTGAATATTAGTTAGGAGAGGTGAACCATAGAGAAGGGAGGGAATAAGAAAGGAAGAAGACAGAGTGATTTTAGAGGTCTTTGTGAGGTATTGATTTTGACGGTAGAGCATACCCAGCTTTTGGTGTGTTTTTTTAATATTTAGGTGTACGTGGGAATTGAAATTAAGCTGGTCATCAATTTGAACACCAAGTAACTTGGTTTCAGATACGAGTTCTAGGGTTGAATTGTTTTGACTAGTGATCAGGAATGTGTTTGTATCAAAGGGAGTAGTTTTAGAGGGAGTAAATGCCATGAGTTTAGTTTTGGAGGCATTGAGAGCAAGGTGGTTTATTTCCATCCAATGCTCAGTAATTGAGAAAGCTGCTTGTGTGAGCTTTAGAAGCTCAGGGGTAGATGAGGCAGAGCAGATAATGGTGGAATCGTCAGCATATTGGATGATGTTAGAGAATGGAATAGATTTATGAAGGTCGTTTATAAAAATGTTAAAGAGAAGAGGACCAAGTATGGAGCCTTGAGGAACCCCGGTGGGGGTACTAAGAAAAGAGGAAGTGGCCTTTTTCCATTTTACAGCTTGGTGTCTGTTAGATAGGTAGCTGGAGAACCAGTTCACAGAGGAGGAAGAAAGGTTAAGTTTGGAAAGTTTAGTTAATAGCAGGCTGTGTGAAATGGTATCAAAAGCCTTAGAAAGGTCAAGTAGTAGGGTAGAGACAATATGGCCGGAATCACGAGCTTTATTTACAGTTTCTAGATAGGAGAGGAGGGCTGTCATGGTGCTATGATTTGGCCTAAAGCCATGTTGTGTAGGTGTGAGAAGGTTATTGTCTAAAAGATGTGGTAATAGTTGAAGTTGAACACATTTTTCAAGTAGTTTAGAGATGGGGGACAAGATAGCAATGGGGCGGAAGTTGTTAACACTGCAGTTATTACCGCCTTTATGAAGGGGGATGATAAAGGCTTGTTTCCAGAGTTGGGGCACTGTAAATTCTAGGATTGAGCGGTTGATGAGGATGCTTATGGGATAGGCAATTGCATCAGCAGCAACGCTTAGGAAGTATGAGGGGATATCATCAGGTGCATTAGTGCCGGGCTTCAGTTTATGAAGTAGTTTTTTTATTGTATAAATGGGTATAGGTTTTAATGAGAATGGAGCTGAGTGAAGAGGGAAAGTATTTGATGTTGGTGAGGATGATGAGGATGTTAGAGAGGGAGAAGAGTTATGGGATGTAGTTAGAGAAGATGGGAATGAGGAAGGAAGAGAAGTGCAGGGTGGGCTTTTGGCAGGAGAGGGTGAGGGGGTATTGGATGGTATGGTAGAAGTAGGGAAAGAGGAAGTTAGTTTGCTAATAGAATCAATGAAGAAGGAGTTGAATTCAGTAGCCAGGTCTAGATCTGGGGCATTTGGGTCGGGGGTAGGGGTGTGTGGTCTGCTGGGGTTAAGGAGGGTAGAGATTCCTTTCCAGAATTTCTGTGGATTTGTTTTATTATTGTTTTGGAGGGTAAAGAAGTAATTTTGTCTGTCAGAGATAATAAGCTTTTGACTTTATTTCGGAGGGTTCGGTATATCCTATATATATATATACATACACATACATGCATGTGTGTAGACAGCATCCGAAGTGTTCATATCTGAGTATAACATGGACCATAGCAATCACACATCCCCCCCCCCCAAACAATATGAACATAACATATGAAGAGTATATGCCAATACACTATTACAAATATGTTCTGTGGACACAGTCACCAACACAGCTGCAATGACTGCAAATATCCATGACAGAAATACACAGACAGCTTTCATTTAGCAAAACTTTATTACATACTGATGCATTGCCAAAAGGATTCAAGGACTAATAGTACTTGCATGATATACATGAAGCATTTAACAGTGCCTTAATGAATCAGCCTCAATTACCATAGTATTAGTCCACTAAGGAATAGGTGTTCACATAGGCAAAGAAAACTCACACACATATAGAAGTTGTATAAAAGGGGTTCCTTATTACCTGCATGTGCTATGTACACCCACCAACATCTACCCCACAACCAAAATAATTACATCAATACATACTGTCATACCATAACCAAGTATTCAACTACTGTACAACATCTGCAGAAACCTTAATATACCTGGACACAGACACATTAACATGGCCCTATGTGAAATAGTTGCTATTATACAATTGAACAGCTGCTGATATTACTGGGTTTGTATGAACTAATCCCGTTTCAGAGGGTTGAAAGGTTCGTACACCAGGAAGTGTTACCGAGTACTGATTATCAGCACAGTATGATGCACATTAACACCAAACTAAATATGTCTGATAAGCACACTGTAAACCCCCTAACATTATATGCATAGCTATGCAGCCTTGAGCTGGTCAAACATCCTGGCCAGACTGAAACATATGCAGAAGTATTAGGTACAGAAAAACCCTGCACAAGTAGCAATGTTCAGAAATATAACAGCAGTACTCACATTTAGACTAAATCCTCTAGGCATTACACACAATATATTACTGTTCGTCTCCATACAGCTGTTGCAATAGATTCCAAACAACACTTCCAGGCTGTATTCCTCACAAGTAAGGCAAAGGGACAACGCCCAAGTGGAGTACTCAATTATACTCCACTGTTCCCATGGTATTGGCTAGGGCAGTAGCAGCACAGCTGATTTGCATGTAATTAGCTACTAAGGAACACCAATTGGTTATCGGGATAACACATGTTACTGATCTGTAACTATAAAAGGTTGCCTTGTCACACATTCAAACCATCTGTATCTACCTGTAGGACAGTACAAAACAATGAAAGACAAACCGAAAACGAGTATTATACTAGTCAAGAACACCTCCAATTACTAAGAAGTTATGTACAACATGTAGCATGTCTGTGTATGTAGTACCTGTTCTGTAAGAATTACAGTGTAATCAATGCATATAGTGGAAATAGCTATCTTGTTGTGATGTATTGTTGAGCAGTAGTAATGCTTGTAGTATTCTATGTGTGTACTGCTGTAGGTTACAAGGCAAACTCCTCATACACCACAAGGGATGATTTGGGCTTGGAACTTACCAATTCGCTTCCAGCCACTGTCAGTGTCAGGATTGGTCAACAAGTATGTGCTATAACGAGATAGTATATGTCGATATATTGTAACAGTCGACATATGTATGTGTGTATAAGTAAGATGAACATGTCAAAGGTGGGCTTACTGTGCAAATATGGTTTGCATTGTAGGATATTGTGCCAATAACTGTGTAATGTACAGTATTTTAGGCAGATCTGTATTCCATTCTGCATAGCATTTCTGTTATGTTCTGCAAACAGTAGTTATGTCTATTGGCAATTACAATACTCAATAACAGGATACATATCACTTGTATTCATCTGACAGTTTAGCAGCATGATAGCAAAGATAATTGGAAGAGCTAGGTAACTACCCATGCACATGACATATGTAATATCCACCTCTCTAGTATCATTTGCAAGCAATAACAGCTGTGCATGTGTACATGTTATGGAAATGTGTAGTGACCCTTGTTACAGGGCTGGGCCAAATGACTATGTGCACACCTACATAGAGTGGATATTGAGAGTAGAGACACACTGGTTAACTACCAGGTTTGTGTAGCCTAACCTCTCATTGCCAACCTAACAGCCCCTTGCACATACTGTATATATGGTAGTGCACAATACTGTTAATGAAACAGGTTGCATATCATCTTTAACTCCAGTGTAGCATCTGCAGTAGGAGTGTAAGATGTGGGAGACTGCTGCCCATGTGTAATAGCCGCTTCATAGGTGATGGGTTACACTATCTGATTATATCCTGATCATGTTGATAGTGGCATCAGAGCCTATTGATACATGACTCTGTTTGGAGAGTGGGTGTCTGTGCCCAACAGAGCTCTTGGTCCTGGTGGATATGTGAGTATATATCCAGAGAAACAAACAGACCTGTAGACACTTGCATCATCTGTAATCAACTATCAGGATGTGATGTGCTCCTCAGAGGAGGATTGCTGCTAAAGGTAGCTACAATGTTTCCATAATAGCCAGTGTTGTCACATCCATAACACAAATATATACATGTGAGCATCACTGTCTAAAACATCTTCATAAGCAATAAGTAAATTAAATACAGTACTTGGTACTTGTAGTACTGAATGCTCATACAGGCATGTCCTCTAGTCAGCTACTGGTGTTTACTAATGTCAGCTTTGTGTATGTGGCCATCCTGGGGGAATGTAATCTCTATGCCATGTACACTGCCAAACCCACCTAACACCATACCCCACACATTGTTTGGGATGCAGCTGCAGGGGTAAGCTGGAAGGCAGTCCAGTCTACAGCCATGACTGGACTGGACAGTCATGAGGTGTAGGTTAACACATGCATCTCATCATCACAACCAACACATCCCTTACCAGAACACAGTAAGGACACCCACACACACTACCAGAAATCACACACATTCACAGACATTTCTAAGTATCTGGCCAAACAAGTGACCTCCCAAGCTGGAAGAGACAGACAATGAAATACACAAACTGTATGACATAGTTTGCATAATTGTGCCACACCTCAGAACACGTGGCCAGAAACATGCCCAACAGTACACATTTGTGAATGCAAACTCTAGCACTATGTTACACACCAACCTATACGAGGGCATACATACTGTCAGCTGTCTGTCTGCCATGATTACCCATACCCATACACTCAGACCACCTTTTGAACTATACACATGGCTCTGGTATATTCCATGATGTTCAGTACCTGTGATGCAGTAGCCTGGACTGCATGGAAACACATGTAGGAACTGTCAGGTCTTGCAGCCCATGCAGGTATGTCCCAAGGCCTGGGTAGCATTCTGCCATTGGCCAGAATGATACTGCAGTACAGTGACAAAAGGATTGCATTCCACAATTGTCAAATGTAGTGGTGCAAGTCAAAGTGTATCCAGTATCTGTCTGCCTGGGATAACATGGTTGACAGACCATGATGCATCGCCAGACATGGCCAACACCTGTCATCCCTGGGAATTTGGATACTGCCTAGGGCTCATGCTTTCCCTATAGTGCCTTTATCATGCACAGTTCAAGTGAAGGTCCACTGCTGTTACAGGGACAGCCAAGCAATAAACTGTGGGTCTCACTACACAATGATACATGTCAGAAACACTATATGGACACACATATGACAATCCCTAACATGGAGAACATACCTGTGTAGTGGCTGAGACATGTTTCAACATTCCGGAGAGCACACCTGCATGACCATGTTATAACACATACCTCACCTCTTGCCCATTATCCTTTATTGGAACAAATGGGCCACAGATGTGTCCATATTCCTAAAGGATATGTACACCCACACGCTGGTTGCACTTGCACAGCTTTAGATGCATTATGCTGAGCAACTACCTTAGTGCCAAAGTGGAATTCAAATTGCAATTAGCGACAGATCACCCACCATGCCGCAGATTTCCCAACTGTCATAATTTGCTGTAATGGGGAAGATTAGGTTTGAGACCGAAAACCATAATAATAGGTACTCTCAACTATTCCATTATAAACTGGGAAGACTCCTCATGTACCAACACCTGCGCTCAATGTATGTTGGCTTCCATCAACGCCAATGACCTGGATCACTGTAGTCACACAAACAGGGCTAACAGTATGCTACACATAGTCAGTCTCCAATGCCAATGTTACGCTTCCTAAGAGCAAAGTGGTGACTGTCATGGCACCCATGCAGATGGACAATGCATGTGCAAATGCTGAATCCTATACAAATGAACCTTAAGCAGTCACATACATGCAGTGATTGTACCAGTGAAAAAGAACCAAGATTCAACCAAACACAAACAAGAAGGCAAACTGGTGGTACCATGCTTTAAACTGTACCACAGAAGTTAGTAACTGTTGCAAGAGTGAACACACATGAGTGTAGGTGATCCCTGGTCAGCCTCAGTAAGATGCAGATACGCCATATAAAACCACACAAAGCTACTGTGAAACTAATCAGCCACATATTATGAGGCCAACCATAGAGCATTCTATAGTTGTGTCATTAATCATAATGGCAACAACAAGACCTGCCCTGCTGCACAGCACTATGGCATGGGAAGTATTGCACCTACAGAAATAGCACCTGTTCATCCAGATAGGGTCTTGGAGAACCTAAACCCACTCTCACCTCCCCCCCAACAGGTACTTATAGTTATATATCCATGTACACTACAGAGCCCCTGTAATAACAACTATGCAGGTACAAGCTGTACTCTCTAAAGCCATACATACAGCTTTCATGGGACCTGTCAACATCCCAGGGTGTATCCTACACAAATGTAAGAACAATCAGCTCTCCACATGCACATCATGTTCAATCATAGCTCCATGTTAGGCTGTGTATACACTGCATGGTGCACAGCAACAGTTATCACACCCCACAAAGGGGGAGATACCATTGATAATGGGAAATAGTGCACTACTACCCTACTGAGTCTGGTCTGTAAGGCCATGAACCGTGATCAACGTATTTGATATACTCACTACAGATGTAGATGACAGCAGGGTTGGTTTACACTGCATATCATGACTTTGCCAGTTCGTAGGACACCATCACCCATACTGTGTTCTAGCTACACTCAGTAAACTAGGTGTATATTCCTATGTCACAGGAGTGGTTGGCAACTGGACTGCTGGCAGAAACAACACTACAGAAGGTGTCTGACTAATACACACACATCAAACCAGTGCCAGCCACAGTAATACAGGGTTCATTCCTGGTACTCCTCCTCTTTGTTATCTATACCACACAGACTAACACAGAAGGCATCTGCCTATTGATGTTTACAAATGACTATGAACTAGGAGCAATAGTTGACTCAATGTGTGCTGCGTTCAACATACAGAAGGGCCTTTGTGTGTCAGATGTGTGGTGTGTGACATATGGCCACAATCTGACAGCTAAGTATTGCATTGTCATCCCCTATGTTAAAAATCCTGTACCCATGAACTACCACCTAGGCAGCGGTCAACATAATGGCAACTGTGTGTGCATGGGATGCAGCTGGACAGTAGTCTTTCCTTTGATAGTTACTTCACCACACCAGTCAGATAGTCATATGTGGCACCCTTAATTATGACAGGTTGCCATCCATGAATATAGAGATAATTGTTCAGCCATATTCAACACTCATGTGACCCATAATAGATCACATATTTCCTTTAAGGGTTATTGCCCATGTGTAGATGGCCTTCACTGCCCTTCCCAATCCCTAGCTCTACTATGTAGCATGCAGCCTACCCTGAATAAAGCCATGTCCAACCCAGAGATGTTGGACATGCTACACTTAAACACATCCTGATCCCAAATAAACACATACTTCATGGACATCCACCTTTCTAGTATAAGGATCACAACATGCCTGACAGGTCTCTGTCCCATACATTTAACATACTCTTGCCATACTATGCATCCTTGTCCAGCGAAGCTGCACTTCAATCTTCTCTGTGACATGTTGTGATAACCGCATGTCAAATATATCAGTAACCCTGTGGATCAGTTCTGTGGCACTGCTTGAACTGGCCACTGAAACTTACCTGTCTTTTGCCTACAGCTAGGTAACCTGTCTGCCTAGGCTCATAAATGGCCCAGGGCATATAGCCTACTAGTTTACTATGACCATACATGCTATAGTTGATATCCAACCCTGCAAATACCATCAGGCTAGCTATTGTCCCATGTGTTACACATGTGCAACACAGGCAATACATGGCAGGATGCTACACAGCTGTACAGTGCCATGTAGATGTATATGGCAAAACACATACATGTAAAACATTCTGTGAGCAAGTCTGCAGTGTCACAGGTCACGTCCCTAAAGGCAATGTATGACTATATATATGACATATAAACAGCATTAAGGTCAACTGCATTAATGTGAACACATCCAGGCATGTGCTGATAGGTAAAGACACCAGTACAGGCAAACAGACATGCCCACATCAAGACAACATCTACATGGAGTATGAACAATGTCATCACATGACACACACATATATGGTGATAACATGACATCACCAGTAAGTGTCAAATGTGTGTGATTTAAACATGTCAGTGGTGTCAGTGTCATGTAGATTTGCAAAGACTTATTTGTAATCTTAATAAATGTGATACACATGTATGTTCAGCTGTACTTCTGTACTTCTCTGTGAGTTACTGTGACGTGTCTCCATCATTATGTCTTCCATGTATGCCGCATAGCAGGCTGCCAGCGTACACCTGCTTGGAGGATGAGGTCCTCATCCCATACCTATTCGACAACCATTCAACACTCTTCAGCCATGTGCCATAAGATGCACAGCAGTGGGATGCCCTGTGAGAGGAACTCCACAGAAGGGAAAATGATGTTGGAGGTCACCATCGCACCTATCAGCAGGTGCGCCGACACTGCACTGACCTCATAAGACGGGCGAAACAGTGTGCTAATGCAATTGCCAGGGAACAAGGTGCAACAGGTGGGGGGGCACTCACCCAGCCTCCACTCACACTTACTGAGAAGCTACTGGCCAACCTGAGGACACCTGCAGACCTCCATCCACAAGCTTTAGCTGGTATTGTGGAGGTGGGTGTCTCTCAACCACCGAGCCTGGAGTTGCCTGGTAAGTCAGTACTGCACATATAACACAACTATATTTCACATAGTTACATGTGTTAATGTACAATATGTAATGTAACATCATATGCAAGGCATGTATGCACACATGCCACATACTATAATCTGCTACTCTGTGTATGCACAGATGTGCGTACTCCATAGTATAGTGTATTGTACTGGCTTATGTGCTAACATGGACATTGCACCCTATAGCTATCACACAGGTGTGGATAATGATCTTACTGGTGTGACACTTTTGTTTAGATACCTCTGGCATTTTGCAGTGACAGCAGTCTGTGTCAGATGAGACTGTTATTATTTACCAGGCTTGATAATGCACAGATCATATTAATTGCATGTTATCTGCCATACCACTCGTACACATAATGTATGGTGGTCCTGTTAATAGACACTTGTCAGAACTGCAATGCATCACAGTGGTTACCCATGTGAAACAATTAAAGACTATATGAAACACCTACACTAAACCTTCCAAACTGTCATTGTCAGATGTGTGGACAACTGTGAATACAATTGTGGAGGTGTGTTTCACTGTAGGGACAGGTGCTACATATCAGCATTACACATGTTGGGAATACAAACAGTACTGTACAGAGAGCATATGTGTGCATATACTCTAAATGTGTTGGTGCTGGAGTATGACTGTCCCATAGGATACACCCTTGTGGATTATACCCTTGCTATGAATGTCACACAATGTCATGTGCTATCTGACATGTCCATGACATGTAGTGGGCTGACTGCAACACTGCTCAACTACCTTGCAAAACATGATGTCTCACATCCCATACATACCACCCTTTGTCTGCATAACCCTGTCCTCAGTGTAGCATATGACATATATGGGTGTATGTCATATGGGATAACACTGACATGTGAAATAGATGGCCATCACAACCACTGGACAGAATATGTGTACACATGGTCATGGAGGATGGCCAGGGACATGAAGCAAAACGCACAGTAGAAGTGATGTACATGTGTGTACACCCTGTTGAACATTGGCTCAACACAATACAACTATGGCCTTTGTGTAATGGTGATATTGCAGATGTGAAACACTAAACATCATACAGGCCTATGCACAGCTTGTGTAGGCATAACATGAAACCACCACATAACATGTCTTGAACATCTTGAGTGTGCCTCGACATGAAAGCATTCACCTATACAGTATCCAAATACATACATGTGTTGCACAACATACACATACAACCACATCAGGCCACAGATACAGTACATTCACCTTGCTGGTGTAAGACATCACTGCCATGCCTGTTCCTCATGTGTGTGAGGTACACAGATGACAAGTGGGACATAGAGTACTGCTAAGTTAGCCATGTGTGGGCATAGTTGCCAGGCATCAGTAATATGGTTGCAAATGTGCAGGGGTGTCATCCGTATACTCTTCTGTGACCTGTGTCACACATTCCACATTAGGATTTAGTCTGTATATACCTCAGTGATGTGGGTCACATTCTACATTAGATATGTATTGTATGTGAACACAGTCATGGCTATGAACTGTGTCAGTAACTCACATTGTATAGCAATAGTGAAGCCACATGATGCCCTGCAATGGCTATGCACATCAGCTCAATGTGCAGTATGCCACTGCATATTTGTAGGGCAGACAGACAACATTGCATCAGCTGAAGGCCCATGCTAGTATAACACGTCCCTGCATTGGGACACCATTACCATACTGTAGATTGGAAAGGACACCATTGTGTTACACATGTATGCATGTCATTTAACACGTCAGCAGAAGACATGTCATACTACATGTGATTGGCAAGGTCATACGCCACACATCAGGCCAGTGTACTGTAAACCTGTGCTGGTCTGTGGCACCATTGCAAAGCAGGGACAGCCATGTCAAACATGTGTGTACAGCCTCATGCACAATGTCTGTAGACTCTGCTCAGGGGTAGGTGGAATAATGTTGAACAGACATGTACTGCTTTGGGTGAGATATGCAAGCTAGGGCTCAGGCAAACATAGTATTCAGCCGACATACCCTTCTGCTCATGTCGTCACACATAGGGGCGGTGGCCAACACAAAGCATCAGTGGCAGATGTACAAAGGTCAGTGATGGTCTGTTAACATGTGGTGTATGTTGCAAACACCATGGCAGTGCAGTGCAATGGTGCAAAGTGCATGCATTGTGTTGCAGGTATGGGGCATAAGCTACTAACACAAATGGTGCAATACAGGTATGTATGCTAACCACCACTATAATTGTGTAAGGTGCATGCCATCTGCTATAACAGATGCATGCTGTTGTGTGCAACTCAGGGATGTATGATAACCACCACTATAATTGTCTAAGCTGAACGCCATCTGCCATATCACCTACATGTTGCATGCTGTTGGGTGCCATAGCATGTGTCTGTGTGTGTCTGTGTGTGTCTGTGTCATATAACTTGCAATGTACAGTTCTTGTCTTCCCCTCACAGGTGTTGATGCAGGTGCATTGCCCTCCTGCAGTCCACCTGATGTTAGTGTCCCCACGGACTCTAGCAGAGATGATGAAAGTATGATTGAGGCACAGGCAGAGTTATCAGGGGCTGAATCTGTGCCATTTGTTCCATTCCACCTGTATCCCCCTCATCCACGCACAAAGTTCCCTTGCCTACACATACCCCATCACCACTGGCCATAGAGGAAGGACAGTTGGCGGGTGGTAGCATGGAACAGGGAAGTGTGGAGACTATGGAAGGTGTGCCTGCATACCATGATCCCAGTCAACTGACTGGTGATGTCCCACACAGGCATGTGCCCAGTGCTGCTCGTAGGAGGACCACTGGCCAACATGGCCCTGTGAGAGAAAGCACATCAGCTGGAGTCACCAGGCGCATGTTTCAGGCTGTAATGGAGGCACAGGCACATGCTAAATGGCACAACAGTGAAGGTCTGAGGCTTCAGAGGGCTGCTGTCTGTTCATTAACTGACAACATCCAGGCAATTGAAAATGGTCACTATCATCTTGCAGATGTTTTGGATAGACAATTGGGTGACATGGTGGGAGTCTTAGACTGTGACATGTCAATCCTCGAGCGTGGAATGTCTGTGCTGGAACATCTGGTGGGAGTGAGGCATCGGGCACATGGACATAGGTCAGCTGCATCACCTGTTGAAGGTCTACCTTGTACATGCTACTGCACATGCCCACTCCCATAGTGGTGGTAGCAGCAGCAGTGCAGCTGGTGCTGTGCAGTCCACACCAGGACAAAGCAGGCCACATGCACGTGGTCCTGGATGGTCCCAACAGGGACATGATACCAGTGAATGTGTCATCAGACAGTACCCAATCTGGACCTCTGCCTGGTAGTGCCCGCGCAACCCCTGGTGGGCGCAAGTGATGTGGCCATGGCCGGACACTGTGAACTGTGAAACCTGCCTTTTATAGTCTGCAGCTGTCATTAATACCCCTGTTTAGGCCAGCCACATGCCAGACCTGTGTGCATGCATACACACACACACACACACCAGAAACAAATGTAGGGCACCTCAACACACACACACTCATAACATCTAAACACGCCCAGTGATATCACAGGCCCTAACACACACACATGATGTCATCCAATGCTGCAGCCTAGGCCTCTGGCAAACATTATCACCATGTGCATATGATGATGCCTGTGCCGCATCCCTGTCATCCACATCATCGGTGAAAGGACATGCTCATATGGTCTGATGCACAGGGTGAACATACTAGGTAGACAATTGTAGATTAATATTGTTGAGTAGTGTTGACAGGCAGCAGACATACCATGTATTACAGTTTTAGAATGCATTTTGTACATTTGACAGTATACATCATGTGTAACAACATTAACCGCATGTTGATCTTGATGTTCTGCCTTCGTCTTTCAAGTATAGTTGCATGTGCCGGGGGATGTCAGTGTTTGCGGTTAGTGTCCCATATGTACATGATGACTACTCACAGGTCTGTATGACAATACCTGCATGCACTTTGTAGTTTCCACATCACAGTTATAATCTCCCATGTTTCAATTATGTTTACTATTTTAATGATCCAAGAGCATGATAACTGGGTAGTAAGCTACTGTGTTCAGAGTCGTCACATCCATAGTGGCTGACATCACAGGTATAGTTACCTGGAGCAGGGAGGAGGTAAAAGAGTGATATAGCGGATGACAAGGGTAAAGACCAATGGAAATAGTGGCTTCTCATTGGGAAGCAGTAATACCCGCTGCCATGACAGAATGCAAACACAGACACACCCACACACTCAAGGATTCACAGACACAGTAACACACACTCTGACACACACACACACACACACACACACACACACACACACACACACACACACACACACACACATACACAGTTGCCAGTGCTTGGATGAGAACCCCTGCTTATGTGCAAATCATCATTATAATACTACGCAATTAAAAGACGCGCCACAGAGATTACACATGTACAGGTAGTCGGAATGGCCTAAGATCAAGGACATCGATAGGGATACTACAGTGCAGTGAGTGTATGTGTGGAGGGGGGTTCATCAGTAGGCTATGTAACAACAAGTCACACCCCAGGGTGTACATGTTAACAGGCGGTTTGAATGCCCATCTAAGATTGATGATATCAACAGGGATACTAGATTGCACTGAGTGGATGGGGGGAGGGGGCATTAACATTTCACTATGGTAAAATACAGCCTCACTCCAGGGCTCGGACAGCCATACACACGGACAGCCACACACACACACACACACACACACACACACACACACACACACACACACACACACACACACACACACACACACACACACACACACACACACACACACACACACACACACACACACACACACACACACACACACACACACACACAGTTTGGCATTCACAAAGATATACACCTATGTCACACACATACAGACACTTGACATGTGTGAGATTCAACCACCTGCCAATGCCTTTCTTTTTACACTTCACTCTGTACCGATGTCAACAAAAGTGTTCAGGAGAGTGAAAAACATGTGGGATGTATTCCCAACCATACATGACATATATGGACACACACATACCCACACTTGCCAGTACTATGAATCAAACACCTGCCTATCTCATGATAGGTATTACAGAAGTACAGCACTATCGCATTCACTACAAAGCTTACTGACTCTTTCCTTTGCCAACTGTGCTGATATATGCACAATATATGCACAGGGGAGGTATTACAGTTTCAGGTTTCAAGAGGTTTGCCTTCAGTGTCACCCTTACTGCATTCTACATTGTCTGGCTTCCACTTCAATTAACAAAACCATACCTTAGAAGTTACACAGGTTATTGTAGGAATGGTTGTATCACACCAGTGAGCTGTTCTCAGTAATCATTCATCTGCAAAGTAGCCCCACCACTTAGTAGTCATCTCCAAACATCTGTCCATACCTCACGTACAGTTTACTGTACTTTGAGCATATTACCATATACAGTTGGCAATGCTGAGGCTGTATTGCAGCAGCATGATGTTCTAAGACAACAGTCACCTTCAAACATCGGACACTGCACATGCATGGAATCTAAACAAATATCAATACATGTACACATATGCGGTCTACATCAGTAAGTGGACTAGTAGGTCAAGAGGATACATTCCACACCTTCACAATGCCATGTGTGAAGCATAGTCGAGCATTACATCATAATGGAGGTTGTATTCATGTACTGGTAGGACACAACCACCTTCACCAAGTAGCCAAGTGTACGTATATGACAACAGCACATATCAGCAAGACACACACAGCATTATTCCATGTCATGCTCCTACAAACTGTTACTTGACAGTGCCATGGTGAAGCCAGGGCACTGTAATAGTCAACAGTGAGCACATCATATTTGCCACTCACAGCTCATGTTTACTGGAAGAGTGCCAGCAATGTGCTCTGTTAGAGCTAGGCAGTACACGCATTCAAGCATGTGCAAAGTCTGTGGCTTGTAAACATCACACCCCAGCACATACTGGCTACAATGCTACTAAGGCTAATGTCCCAGACAGCACACAGCATGCATGACTTGCAATTGTTGACATGGGGTATAGGTAGGAGCTGTGGGCACACATGGATGCACATATCATGAACATATAACCTGTGACTACTCAGGAACATACAGAGCAGAGCTGGATTTCTCTGAGTCTGTCAATGCAGGCCTTGTGTAGGTCCTATGATCCTGTTATTTGGGTATGTTTGTAGACATTGCATTAGGTGGACATGTCTAATGACATACATGTCACATGGCTTGTTGTATGATATGATAGGTGTCATGGGTGACCAGTAGAGAGGGAATATTACCTCTCTTAACATAGATATCATACCTTATGTACTGTTAGCATGCTATCTGCCATGTGCATGTGTGTAATGACTTTAGCCACCTGTATGTAGAAAGGATAACGAAAGCTATGGTAATGTCATTTATGTTGTATATGTGTGGTATGTACATATCCAGGGCAGGTACAGTTAGGTCATATCCAACCATGAGGGTGTTGTTTACTGGTGTACAGCAACAGTCAACTGTGTTAATGCTGACAACATCCGAGGGACCCTGGTATGTGTACAACTGAGCTGGTTACAAACAGTGGTATTATTGCATTGCATAACACATTATGCAGCTGTGTCTGTACATGAGTACTTTGCACCGCTAATGTAGGCCTAGGTACAGTCCACCAATCGAAGGTTATCTGGTGGTCTACCATACTATGTCATACCACATATGGATATGTGTTGGTAGTCTGGGGACATGGTGGTGGATGTATATGAGGATACAACCTAGAATGCAGCGTTTGCCACTGTCACCTGTACCTGACTCATCTGTGATGAATTATGTCAGAGTAGTGGTCTTTACATGTAAGTAGCCTTTATGAATATGTGGATACCACCACCTGGAATGGTCCATACCAGTGTTATGTCCCACATGTCTGAATCTGGGTTATATGGTGGTAGTGCAATTGTGCACTACAGAACCTTCAGCCAGGTGTTCCTCACTGCACAGATGTCAGTATTTACCATTGTAAGTTCTACATTGAGCAAATGGATTACTAAAGCCACACATCTAGCACTGGTTAGCATAGGCATCCAATGCAATTGTCTTGTAGGTGTCAGGGTGTTACTTCTGTGTGTAGGACATTTGCCCTGGAATGTGACTATATGGGTAAATGTGACCTAGGTATAATCCACACTAACTTGAAACATGGATGCATGTGCTCTGTGTCGAAGGCTTGTCGCTCAGTCATGACAGCCCGGAATAACAGACACTGGACAACCTCATAATAACAGCAGGACATTGGGTCATTGTTTTGGTCTAGAAGTTGCCACTCGTACCATGACATCACTGCGAGTGGCAGTAATGTGCTTGGTAGCAAATGCCAATTGTAAGGTGACGGACAGCAGCAGATATTGTGTATATAACCAATGTAAGATATACTTAGTGTAGCAGTCCTGCTAATAATGACAACTACTAAAAGCCAGGAGAGGTCATCTTGACACCTGCACCTGAGTACCATTACACAATGTGGCTCACACATTATGCTTGCACATGCCACTGTTCCAAGTATAATGCCACTGTCCACAACCTGCTATCAATGTATTCCTTTCAGGGCAGCAAGGTGTGTGACACATGCTGTAGGTAGCATCTGCCTGTGTGTCGCAGTTAACCTATTGTCTGTCACGTCCACACATGCATGATTGTGTATACTTATATATATGTCAGTACTTCATGTACATGTATGCATGTGTATCACACAGCACAGACACAGATATATCATTTACAGGCCACATACAGGTATCTGGTAGTAAACCAGTATGATGTGCATATATACTGACAGGTAAGATGTACATAGTTGTAAACCTGTGTGTTTACAATAGGAGTCCATTACAACATGTTCTGTACATGTAAGTGTATGAGGATATACACTGTGTCCTTCTGTGGATAGAATCAGAGTGCATCCCAAACAGCCCTGTGCTACTAAGTGTATGAGCGTACCCACTGCCACATTGTGTAATTTGAGCCAGTGCATCCAAACAAGCCCTTTGTTACTAAGTGTATGAGCATGCCCAGTATAACCTTGTGTAGTTGTAGTCATAGTGCATCCCAAATGGCCCTGTGCTACTAAGTGTATGAGCATGCCCACTGTCACCTTGTGTAATTGGAGTCAATGCATCCAAACAAGTTCTGTGATTCTATGTGTATAAGCATGACACTGTAACCCTGTATAGTGATAGTAGTTGTCCATTCCACAGATGGGCATACTCCAGTACAGGTTCCTGTTGTGTTACAACTATACCTTTCAGGCCTACCTATGTACTACCTGCAGATGATGTGTCTTGTTTGTGCATACAGGTTGTAATGGACACCTACTTTAAATACATAGGTTTACAGCTATGTACATCATGACTGTCAGTATCCCTGTTGTTGTCCTCAATCTTAGAAGGGCATTCTGACTGCCTTGGAATGTGTAATATCTGTGGCATGTCTCGTAACTGTATAGTACTGTAATAGTGATCTGTAGATAGACAGGAGTTCTGATTCCACCACTGGCAACTGTGTGCGTGTGTGTGTATGTCAGCAAATGACTGATTGTGATTGTGTGTGTGTGTATTTGTGTCTACATCCTGACTTGACAGTCGGTTTTGCTGCATTCCAAAGATATACCACCTTTTGCACTGGCCTTTATCCTTGTCAACTGCTAAACCTCTCTTTTCCCCCTTCCCCCTCCCCACTGCAAGTGATTAGTCCTGTGATGTCACCCAGCTCAGAAGTGGAATCAGAGTAAGTGTAATTGTAAGGGTTCTGTGGCACATACCCCAACTGCATATCACTGTACTAGTTACCTTTACATAGGCAAGACATGTATGCACAATACTGGTAAGTGTGTGCATGTTTGTGTGTGTGACTACCCTGTAGCCAGGCATACACATGTGTAATGTCTTTTAACATGCTGCACACCATGGTAGCCATCTGTGGTGACTGGTGTCTACAAAGTATTACATAGTTAGGAATGGTAAAGAATACACAGTCAAGAACGACTACAGTTGGGTATGTTATTTTCCTGTGCCACTGTCGAGCAGTGAGACAGACGTGGTCACCGGGGTGTAAGACCATACCCATCATTCCCCCACTCAAACTCCACAATCCCCAGGGTAGATTACATTAGCCATCATTCCCCACCCCAAACTCCACATACACAACAACCATCCCTTCTCTGGTGAACTGATTAAGATTTAAATGTTATAAAACAAGAGATGCCTCTGTTTTGTGTACATGTCAGTTTCTTTGGAACCCTTCTGTGTCACAAAAGGTGTTAAGACGTCTGTGTGTGTGTGTGTGTGTGTGTGTGTGTGTGTGTGTGTGTGTGTGTGTATATATATATATATATATATGTGTGTGTGTGTGTGTGTGTGTGTGTGTGTGTGTGTGTGTGTGTTTACACATCCCATAGGTGTGTGTATATATATATATATATATATATATATATATATATATATATATATACATATATATATATATATATATATATATATATATATATATATATATATATATATATTTGTGTAGTTATGACAGTTGTATATATGTAGACTTGTGTTTGTTATTTCACAGAGTGCAGTACATTCAAGGGTACTGTACATATGTCCACAAAGTGACTGTCCCATTTGTTTGCAGTACTGTGGAATACCTGTAGTAAGATGTGCATTGTAAAATCCATGAAATATGTATACAACCCAGATTGCTTAGTGGTCATTCCAGAGACCTCAGTGTTCATGGTCCAGGGTTCAAGACCTGCATGCCTTGTTGATACTGTCAATTATGACTGAATAAGACAGTTATAAGTGGGTGTAAATGCGTTTTTGTGACTGTAAGCAGTGGGTACATGCAGGTTACAGACATGTACAACTCTCAGCCCTTCTTTGTCAATCCTGCTGATGTCACCCACCTATGAATACATCTCTGGGACTGCTGTACCCCAGTTATCTCTGTGGCACATGCTGCAACTGCATAATGCTGTAGTGTGATAAACTAGTTTGGTAGGTGTTTTAATCCCAGACAGGCCAAGTGTGTGTGTCTGTCTGAGAAAGAAACAATGCTTTTTAGAGTATGCACACTCTTTACAATTCACATACTCACATTTGGCAATCCTGCTGATGTCACCCACCTAGAAATACACCTCTGGGACTATTGTGACCCAATAATCTCCATAGCACGTGCTGTAACTGCATAATGCTGTAGTGTGATAAACTAGTTAGGTAAGGGTTCTCTTCCAAGACAAGCCAACTGTATGTCTGTCTGTCTATCTGCCTGAGAATGAAACAATGTATTTTAGAGTATGCACATGCTTTACAATTCACATACTCACCTTTGGTAATCCTGCTGATGTCACCCACCTAGAAATACACCTCTGGGACTGCTGTAACCCAATAATCTCCATAGCATGTGCTGTAACTGCGTAATGTTGTAGTGTGATAAACTAGTTAGGTAGTGGTTCTATTCCAAAACATGGCAGGTGTGTGTTTGACAGTCAGAGCCTGTGTAGAGGTGGCTGTGAGTGTCTAACTATTGGACATATTGGGGAGTGTTTTTTGTAGTTTTCTTATATGGTGTCTGTATTATATGTCACAATGTCCACCTCACGAGGAATACAGATGTCAATCAGCCAAGGGACTGTGTTGGCAAGCCATACCCCTACATCTGGCAAAAGGCCTGGTGAACAAAGTATGCAACCCTACTATTACCCAGAATACGTTCTGAACCCATGTGTCATACACAAACACACTTGCCTAGAATATCCCGCTATGTTGCTAGTTACTGCACATTGATGACAGATAGTAGGCATGGTGCGATTGCAGTGGGATGCAGAGGGCATGGCACCCTGACCAGCAGTACAATAGGCACATAATTGCGGACAATGTTCCCCACTGGATGCCTGCAACATCTGTGGTGCCATCAAATGTGATCCACAAAGGCCATACAATGCCTTACACACATGTCCTGTATGGACAGATGCCACTGACACCAGGGAATACCTTTATCATGCTATCAATGCAGGTGCAGGGTCAACCTGCTGTCTATAAGCAGGTCTTGCCACACCAGGCCAGTATTGGCATATCTGATGATAACAGTCTGTGTACACAATATGTGCCAGCCAAACCAGGTACACTTGTACATGTCACTGTACATTATTGTGGGACGTGCACATCCCAGGCAATGTCCATGTCAATGACTATCAAACACAGACATGGCATGCATTGCAAAGCAATGGTCATACACAATGGTAACCAGGATGACAGGACAGTTCATACAATACTCATCTGTGTGGGACATTGCAGACACTACACCTCTAAATCACACTGCACACCATTTTCGGGTGGCGTGATGTCAAGGATTACCCCTCACCCAGTATTGTACAGCCATCTTGCACAGCCAACCACTACACACCCATGAAGCAATGCACACATGCATGTCAGTACTGGCACCTTGTGTCTGCATGTGGGGTATGATGCGCCCAACCACAGTCACACCCAGTATAACTCCCATTCACATACCAACTGATGTCAGACATGTTTACCTGCCCTAACCCATAGAACCTCTGGATATCCCCTGTGGCGCATGTAGTACCTGTGCATTACTGCAGTGTGGCAAACTAAGTAGTTAGGAAGTGTATTTGTGAGTCTGGCAAAGTGAGGCAATGTGTCTCAGGCCCTTAGAGAGTGGGGTTGTGTTGACAATGACATCCGTTCATGTGGACAGCCATGTGTGCTACACATAATGTATGTCTACTATATCTCTGTTGCAGATGTCGCTCACCAGCATACATATATGTTCTTACAGCACACCAACATGTCAGCTTTGTGGCACATGGAGTAACTGCATGCACTTGTAATAGTAATGGCTAGTCAGTCAGGGGTTTGAACCCCTGTACTGGTAGGTGTGTGTGACAGATGATGCTTAGGTTTTTGTCTCCAAGCCCTTCTCTGATGTACTTTGCCTCTGTCTGTCCATCCCACACACTCTTTGGTGGATATGGAGTTGTACACCTGCTCAGCAGCAGCTTGTGTTTTGTAAGTGATGGTCATGATCAGGTGATGGCCTCTGCACCTATTGCAGTCCTCCTGTAGCTGACTGCATGTGGAACAGTTGTAGTGATGTTCCCATAGCCAATCGCTTGGAAACACAGTACAATATCTAGGAACATCATGTTGGTGTTTGCCCATGACAGTTGCTGTGAGTGGAACCTGGATCTGGTGTTTGGTAAACAGCATCACAGATGATATCTGGATATTCCTCAAACAACATACACAGTGGAAAATAGACTAAAGACAGGAGGGTGATGTGCCAGACATGACTACAGCATGTAAGTGTAGCTATGCTTCACTGAGACTGCTGCCAGTTTAACAAGTTGTGTGTGGTAATGGCTATTCTGCATGTTTTAAACCTGACAAGATAGTGTTCTGATTGTGAGGGAACCCCCATCTGTAGGGCCATCTGTGGACTGGTCAGTGTGTGGAACCATTTGTTTCATGTGTTACTCACTGAACACACATCTGTGAACTGCAGAAGCATAGTGTGAGGATTGCAGTCAGTCCATGGTGATAGCGATGAGAGTTACTGCCATCGCATCCCTGATTGGACATATGTCACATGAAACAGTGGTATGACAGTCACTGTCTGAGGTTCTCACAGTGACATGCCAATAATGGGTTACTGTTCATAGCTGCAGTCACAAGTCTTCTACACTTTGTACAGATGTCATGCAGTATATATACATGTGTTGTGCTCCCTCTGCAAATGTATGCCATCTGTTGTGTTGGGATGATGGTCATATCTATGCATGTTGGATAGACAGGAGGGTGATGTGCCAGACATGACTACAGCATGTAAGTGTAGCTATGCTTCATTGAGACTGCTGCCAGTTTAACAAGTTGTGTGTGGTAATGGCTATTCTGCATGTTTTAAAACTGACTAGACAGTGTTCTGATTGTGAGGGAACCCCCATCTGTAGGGCCCTCTGTGGACTGGTCAGTGTGTGGAACCATTTGTTTCATGTGTTACTCACTGAACACACATCTGTGAACTGCAGAAGCATAGTGTGAGGATTGCAGTCAGTCCATGGTGATAGTGATTAGAGTTACTGCCATCGCATCCCTGATTGGACATATGTCACATGAAACAGTGGTATGACAGTCACTGTCTGAGGTTCTCACAGTGACATGCCAATAATGGGTCACTGTTCATAGCTGCAGTCACAAGTCTTCTACACTTTGTACAGATATCATGCAGTATATATGCATGTGTTGTGCTCCCTCTGCAAATGTATGCCATCTGTTGTGTTGGGTTGATGGTCATATCTATGCATGTTGTTATAAGTAATCCTGAATTCTGTTGACTATTACTAAGCCATATCTGTGTTAAAACTGCAACACCATAGGCTGTAAGGGATTGGAGGTCCCGGCGGAACCTCCTGTCCCACTTCAGCTGGCCATGGCACCGGGCACCAGCACATCTGGGGCCCAGCCTTGGACCTCCACCTCTGTTGGCTCTGCACCACCTTCTGGTGGAACCACCACTGAGGATGGGGCTTGTCCCCCCTGGAATGAGGTCCAGACAGGAACATTTCCGCTGTCGTACATCCCGGACGTGGTGCGTAGGGGGCTCAATAATGGGTTTTGAGGCCAGATACACCAGCTCGAGGGCAGAGTGTCACATTTAGAGGGTGAGCCTGTCCCTCCTAGACAGCCCCCAGCACAGCCACCTTTGCAGCTGTTTTGGTGCAGTGATGGCTGCTCATGGGTGGGGACCTCCGTCCCATTGTTTCCATCTGGGGGCTCATGAGCTTGTGACTGCCGAACACTCCTCCTCGTCCAAGGTGTATCCCCCCACATGTGTCATATACTGACCCTGTATGCTGTCTTGTCTGTCATCCTACCCAACCTATCCTCCACGAGCATACCTACTTTCCTTCCCCCACATCCCACTCTCACCCTACGGAAACAGCCTCTACATTGCTTCACCAGTGTGATACTCGCATACCGGCGGCCAAGCAGGCTTACACCCGCTTGCTCCCGCACTTGCAAATGCACTGCATTTGGTGTTTGCATCTGACACTCACACCTCTGGTTGGGAGTGAGGACTATGATATTACTGTGTGATGCCTAATATATCAGATTACATGCCTACAGTATCGGGGATGGCTGCCCATTAGGCGTAAGCATGCCATTCGACTGTACGGAATCCTAGGCCTGTCCATTGGTGTGTTCCTCCTACAATCTGCACCTGTCTGGGAGCTGACACCATTCAATACAAACAAGCAATTGGGTTTTGGAACCCACGTCCTTCAGCTGAGTCATGCGACTGCATACCTATTATTCTATCATCTTTCTCAGGTTGTAAGTGGAATATGTGCTTTCTGTCCCTATCAGACCTCTCAAACAACTGGGGACAAATATCAACTGAATCAGGGACAAGTCATGACAACATCAGGGACATCAGGGACACATTTAAAATATTAGTGCTATTAACTTGACACATTGACAGACTCAGAGCATATGAATTAATACACATTTTCTGAGGTAAATGAAGTTTATAACTCTTAATTGTTGTCATTATTCCTTACGTGTAATTCACCACCTTTCCTCCAAAAGTCACTAGTTTTAGGAGGGATTAAGTGGGACAGAGTTAGAATTTGAGTCAAAATCAGGGACGTCCCTAGAAATCAGGGATAGTTGAGAGGTATGGTCCCTATTTGTTCCCCCAATGGTTTATGTCCTGTCCAGTGGATTTGCTCTTAGGGGTTGAGAGGTATAGGCGTAAGCTAGGCCCATTTCGGAATATTACTTAAATCCCCAAGGCAGTCCTAATATGACTGTGCCAGCCAACACCTGCATGCCTAGGCCCTTAATTGCATACTCATAGCTCCCCCACCCACACCTCCTCTACAGCATCCACCCTTACTCTAGGTCCTGGATGGGTCTGAACACACCACTACAAGCTGCCCACTCTCCACTTCACAGAACCCATTTCATACATTGTCTCGACCCATGGGTCATCAGGCCCATCACACCCTTGTATTCCGGGTATGTACACACCCCAGCCAGAATGGTCAGCGTATCACCTTCTTTTGGTCTTATGTCAATTTTTGGGGTGCCCTGCATGGGACGCTCCTGTCTGTGTTTCAAGATTAGATTTCATGGGTGAACTGTGTACCCCCCCCTGGTTGTATCCTGCCTGTGATCTGGGGAGCAGTGGACTACTAACATTGCTTGTGGGTTTGTGTGTATGTTTCCTGTGTCCGGCTGGGGGAGGGGGGGGTGGAAGGTCATGCTACGTGTTTCATGTTTCTCTCTTGGGCCCCTCACTTCCATTGGCATAGCCTGTGAACATATGTCATTTTTGTGTGCTGTTTCCTATCATAGCTGTATATCTGTGTATATCTATGCACACACACACATATATATATATATATATATATATATATATATATATATATATATATATATATATATGAGAAGAAAAACTGGACACAGCCACCACGATGTATACAAAATCAAAATTATTTAATGATGAAAGGATAAAATATATAAAATGAGTGCTTTTACATGCTACACAGGCATGCTTCTTCAGATTTAACACATTCGATCTCAAGCCACAGTTAAATATCAGCAGCACAACTAGATAATTGAATAATTGATTAGGCGGAGCAAACATCCACCTGACAGTATTCTTAAAACAAACCAAACCTAACTGAGAGTGATATAATGATCACACATATATATATAAAAACAAATAAAACACACAAAGTAGTATTCGACAACAAAACCATATATATGAAATACACATGAAGCATTACAACATAAGACTCCAAGAAACGTATATGCCCTACCATAGATGTTAAATTATCCATCATAACTTACTAAAACAAAACAATTTTTTTTTTTAAATCTAAACACACTATCCTGATATATCAAGTGCCTTAGAATACCTAAAAATACTATATGCATTATTATTATTATTTGTTGACAAGTATATGTTCCCTATACATGAGTATCTATTTGATAAAAGCATTTTGAATCCCGGGGAGTGTTTATTGCATCCCCAGGAATATGTATTGTTTTAATGCACTATTTTAAAGTGAAACTTTAGGGAACTGCTTCTTCTTTTATTTACAATAAACTTAAAGACTGCATTATTTTCTAAAGAAACAACTATGGCAGTGTGAGTATTTACT